>NW_022476524.1:439795-479605 GCF_009829145.1 Chiroxiphia lanceolata
CCAAAATGGAAATATTCCCACCAAAATGGAAATATTCCACCCAAAAATGGAGATATTCCACAGAAAATGGAGATATTCCACCAAAATGGAAATATTCCACCCAAAATGGAGATATTCCACCCAAAAATGGAGATATTCCACCCAAAAATGGAGATATTCCACACAAAAATGGAGATATTCCACCAAAAATGGAGATATTCCACCCAAAAATGGAGATATTCCCACCAAAATGGAGATATTCCACACAAAAATGGAGATATTCCCACCAAAATGGAGATATTCCACCCAAAAATGGAGATATTCCACACAAAAATGGAGATATTCCACCAAAAATGGAGATATTCCACCCAAAATGGAGATATTCCACACAAAAATAGAGATATTCCACCAAAAATGGAGATATTCCCACCAAAATGGAGATATTCCACCAAAAATGGAGATATTCCACCCAAAAATGGAGATATTCCACCAAAAATGGAGATATTCCACCAAAAATGGAGATATTCCACCAAAACGGAGATATTTCCCCCAAACATCCCAAAGAAGTAGATACTCCCCCAAAACCACACCAAATCCTTGAGATATTCCCACAAAACCACACCCAAGGAGGAAAGATTCCCCAAAAAGAGTCCCAGAAACTGGAGATATCCCCACAAAATGGCCCCAAAAATGGAGACAGTCCCCCAACTGGCCTCCAAAATGGAGAGATTCCCACAAAACGGTCCCAAAAATGGAGATATTCCCCCAGCCAGCCCCCAAAATGGAGATTCCCACAAAATGGCCCCCAAAATGGAGATAGTCCCCCAAGTAGCCCTCAAAATGGAGTTATTCCCCCAAATAGCCCCCAAAATGGAGACATTCTCCCAAAACGGTCCCAAAAATGAGATATTCCCACAAAACAGCCCCCAAAACGGAGAGATTCTCCCAAAATGGCAATATTCCCCAAAACAGCCCCAAATCCCTGAGATATTCCCACAAAACCCCACGGAAAGAGGAGAGATTCCCCAGAAAGAGCCCCAGAGAATGGAGATATTCCCCCCAAACCAGCAATATTGCCCCCCAAGGGATGAGATCTCGGGATTTTCGGCCCGATCCCTCCCTCGGATCCGAGGAAAACGGGGCCGGGGGCCGTTCCCTCACCGGTTCTGCTCCTCCAGCTTGGCCAGCAGCTCCAGCTCGTCGGGGCTCAGGTTCTCCGAGTCCGAGGTCGGGGATCCCGCGGGCGCCGACGCCGACGCCGGGCCCTCGTGGCTCAACGCCGGGCCCTCATGGCTCAGTGCTGGGCCCTCATGGCTCAACACTGGGCCCTCATGGTTCAGTGCTGGGCCCTCATGGCTCAACGCCGGGCCCTCATGGCTCAACACTGGGCCCTCATGGCTCAACGCCGGGCCCTCATGGTTCAACACCGGGCCCTCGTGGCTCAACACTGGGCCCTCATGGCTCAACACTGGGCCCTCGTGGCTCAACATCGGGCCCTTGTGGCTCAGTGCCGGGCCCTCGTGGCTCAACACCGGGCCCTCATGGTTCAACACTGGGCCCTCGTGGCTCAGTGAAAGGCCCTCGTGGTTCAGTGTCAGGCCCTCGTGGCTCAATGCCGGGCCCTTGTGGCTCAAAGCCGGGCCCTCGTGGCTCGACGAGTCGGGGCTGGCGGCCGGCGAGGCCATGGCGGCTGCGGGGCCGGGGCTCACCTGGGGAGGGGGAAAAAACAGCCTGAAAAATCCCACAGTTCAGCCCGTTTTCCCCCTCAGCCTGAAGGGGATTCCAGGGGCTCACCTGGGAGAGTAAAAACAGCCCCAAAATCCCACATTCCAGCCCATTTTCCCCCTCAGCCTGAAGGGGATTCCGAGCTCTCACCTGGGGGGGGAAAACAGCCTCAAAACCCCACAGTTCAGCCCATTTTCCCCCTCAGCCTGAAGGGGATTCCAGGGGCTCACCTGGGAGAGCAAAAACAGCCTCAAAATCCCACAGTCCAGCCCATTTTCCCCCTCAGCCTGAAGGGGATTCCGAGCTCTCACCTGGGGGGGGAAAACAGCCTCAAAACCCCACAGTTCAGCCCATTTTCCCCCTCAGCCTGAGGGGATTCCAGGGGCTCACCTGGGAGAGCAAAAACAGCCTCAAAACCCTACAGTCCAGCCCCAACCCAACCCCCCCCCAATAAAGGGGGGTCACTCCTAATTCCCCCCAAAGGAGGGTTCCCCCGAATCCCACCCCAAAAACCCTTTAAAGGGGGGGTCACCCCCAATCCTCTCCCAGTCCAATTGAGGGGGTCACCCCCCATCCCTCCAAAAGGGGGGGTCACCCCAATTCCCCCCTCAAAGGGGGAAGGTCATCCCCAACCCCCCCCCCGCAATTAAGGGGGGGGTCAGCCCCAATTCCCTCCAAACGGGGTCACCCTAAAACCCCCCAACTCCCCTCCCCCCCAATGGGGGGGGTCAACCCAAATCCCCCTCAAAGATGGGGGGCTCCCATTATTCCCCAAAAAAGGGGATGACCCCCCAGGGGGCATCACCCCAACACCCCCCTCAAGGGGGGGATCACCCCCAATCCCCCCCAAAGGGGGGTCACCCCAACACCCCCTCAGGGGGGTCACACACACACAGAGACAGGGGTGATTTTCCCCCCCATGATGGGAGGGACCCTCCCCATTCATAGCGGACCCCCCCATTTTTCACAGACACCCCCCCCCGTACCTGCGGGCCGTTGCCATGGCGACATGGGGCCGCCCCCCCGGCGGTTCCCGGGGCCGCCCCCCCCCGCCCTGGAGCCGCTCGGGCCCCGCGCCCGCCGCCATCGGGCCCCGCCACCGCCCCGCACTGACAGCGGGCCCCGCCCCCCGCCCAATCGCCGCGCCGCACCCACCGCTAAACCCGCCCCCCGGCTCAGCCTTCGCCAATGGGAGGCGAGCCACCGCGTGATGGGCAGGACGCCGCTCCAATGAAATGGTTCATCCTCACGCCCTCTCTGAGGGGGGTGGGAGCTGCCCAATGGCAGGCGTGGGTGGGGATGATTGATGGGTGAAACGACCAATCGAATGACGAGTCCCGCCAGGAGTGGCACCTGGTTGACAGGAGAGGACAATAAACCCCACCTCTTCATTTGACAGGTTTAGGGTGACTGACAGGAAATCTCACCAATCGTTGACGCGGGAGATTGAAGTAGCCTATGGGAGAGAACAGACGAGGCAGAGTCCCGCCCTCCGGCGCTGGGGTGGTCCCGCCCTCCTGAGGAGATTCGCTTCTCTTATTGGCTGAGGGGCGTGATGGGCAGGAGGCTCCACCTATGGGGCGTCGAGTAGCTGAGGGAGGGTGTGGGGGGAGGGGCCCGTGGCCGTGAGGGGACCCCGGGATGGGGTAGGCGATGTCCCTGGTTACACAAAATGGGGGTGTTGGGGTCCCTCATCCCCACTGGGAGCTGGAGATGGGGGTCCCCAGATATGGGCTGTCAGGGTGAGTGGGGTCCCTCGTTCATTGGGATCCAGGGATGGGACAGTGGGGGTCCCCAGGGAGGGGGTGTTGGGGGTCCCTGGTTACATAAAATGGGGTCATTGGGGTGCTGGGGGTCCTCAATTCCCACAGAGAGCTGCATTTGGGGGTCCCCAGTTCCCCGGGGATGGGAGGAAAGGGGTCCCTGGGGTCCCTCATCCCATAAAGATCCAGGGATGGGGATATTTGGGGCTCCTGGGACCCCCAGGGACAACAAAGACCCCCCAAAATGGGGGTGACGGGGGTCCCACATTCCTCAGGGATTCGGGTCCTGGAGCCCTGGGGGTCCCCAGGGAGGGGGTGTTGGGGGTCCCTGGTTACCCAGGATGGGGGAATTGGGGTGTCGGGGTCCCCAATTCCCACCGGGAACTGGATTTGGGGGTCCCCAAATCTCTAAGGATTCAGGATAAAACGTCGGGAATGTTTTCAACAACCCTGAAAAACGGGGATTTTCAGGAGCTTAAAGGGATTCCCGACCCCTCCTGCACCAATATCTGACAAATAAAAAGCTAAAAAACCCTATAAATAGGTCAAAGGGAGGAAAATGGGGGAATTTCGGGGGGGGGGGGAAGGTGTGATTTCAGGGGGGTTATCCCATTTTTCACTGTAAAAATCAGCCCCAAAATCCCCATTCGTGACGTTTTCCAACCTTTCCCACGAACAGTTGGCCGAATTCCTGTCATTTCACCCCAAAACCACCTCCGGCGGTTCTTGGGAACCCAAAACCACGAGGAGCCACCCCGAAGCGGGGGAGGGCGGGGACTTCCCCTTAAATTTGGGCTGAAAAAAGGGGAAATGAGACAAAAGGGGGAAGTTTGGGGGACCCCGGGCACAGCAGATTTTTTGGCTGCGTTCGCTCTTCCCGATTTCTGGGGAAGATTCTGCTGAAATTGGTGACGTTTTCAGAAATGTGAACTCGGGTCTCCCAAGGTCGGAGCCCTGGGGGAGTTTTCGGGGCCAGCAGGAACATTCCAGGGGGAAAAAAACAAATGAAGGGGGGAAAAAACCGAGGATTTTCCTGATGTTTTGGGTTCCAAACTCCCCAAAACCGCTCGGGGAAACGGTAAAAATTCCAAGCAAACTCCCCCCAAAAAAGGTGGATTTAGGAGCTGATTTGTGGCGAAACCCCCCCAAAATCACCTCCCTGGGAATCGTTGGCTTGGTTTTAGGGGGGAAAAAAAAGTGGGATTTGGGGGGATCCTTGTAAAAAGCAGCAGGGAAGGGGCTGAGGAGGCTCCGCAGCTCCTCAGGGAGCAGATTTGTTCTTTTCTGGGAAATCAGAATTATGAAATAATTCAAGTTTCCTTCCCCTTCCCAGGGAGGACACACGTGACTTCCCCCCCCCCCCCCCCACTCCCCCAGGGCATAAATTGGGGGGAAATCCGAGGAAAACAGGGCTGAGATGTTCCGGGGGGAAGGGGCCGGCGGCTCCGAGGAGAAACGGGAATTCCTGGAGGGGATGGAGACGGAGAATCCCCAGAGGGGCAAAGGGCCCAAAGGAGGTACTGGGGGCAGGGGGGGGTGAGGGCACCCAAAACTGGGGGGGTCAGCTCTTTAAAGGGGATTTTTTCCCGATTTTTAACCCAATTTTGTCCAATTTTGGTCCCTTTGTTGGGTCATAAATTAGGAAAACACAAAACTGGAGGTTTCGGCTCTTTAAAATTGATTTTTTCCCAAATATTTAATTGAATGTGGACCAGTTTTGGTTCCTTTGTTGGGTCATAAATTAGGAAAACACGAAACTGGAGGTTTCAGCTCTTCAAAGGGGATTTTTCCCCAATTTTTAACCCAATTTTGATGAAATTTGGATCATCTCTTGGGTCATAAATTAGGAAAACACGAAACTGGAGGTTTCAGCTCTTTAAAGTGGATTTTTTTCCTGATTTTTAACCCAGTTTTGTCCAATTTGGGTTCCTTTGTTGGATCATAAATTAAGAAAACACAAAACTGGAGGTTTCAGCTCTTTAAAGGGGATTTTTCCCCAACTTTTAACCGAATTTTGATGAAATTTGGATCCTTTGTTGGGTCATAAATTAAGAAAACACAAAACTGGAGGTTTCAGCTCTTTAAAGGGGATTTTTCCCCAACTTTTAACCGAATTTTGATGAAATTTGGATCCTTTGTTGGGTCATAAATTAAGAAAACACAAAACCGGAGCTTTCAGCTCTTTCAAGTGGATTTCCCCCCAATTTTTAACCCACTTTGGGCCCGTTTTCACCCCTCTGCTGAGTCCTGTTTTGGGAGAAGGGGTTGGAAGGCGGAGCGAGGGCCGAGGAGCCGCTCCGGGGGCTGCTTTTGGGTGGAAATCTTCACTTTTTGGGGCTCTTCTCCCCCTTTCCCCCCCCCGCAGGGGGTTTTTTGGCAGCTCTGCCCCCCCTGTCCTGGCCCCCAGCCAGCCCCATCCTGGCCCTGCTCCTGACCTTCAGCCTCCTCCTCCTCACCGTCCTCACCTGCCTCAGCCTCTCCAGAGGTGAGTCCAGGGGGGGTTTTTTTGGGGGAGGGAAAACCTGGGGAGGGAGGGAAAATTTGGGGCGAATTCCGAGGCCCCCTCGTGTGTCTCCGGCAGCGTCGGCGGCGCTGGGGGAGCTGCGGGAATCCCGCGCCCGGAACGGCCACGGCCAGGCCTGGAAAAACCTCTCCGAGCTCCAGCACGGCCTGGGTACGACGGGGGGGACCCCAGAATCCATCCCTGGGATCCCAAAATCCATCCCTGGAATCCCAAAATCCCTCCCTGGGATCCCAAAATCCTTCCTGGAATCCTAAAAACCTTCCTTGGAATCCCGAAATCCTTCCCTGGGATCCTAAAAACCTTCCCAGGGATCCTAAAAACCTTCCCTGGGATCCCAGAATCCTTCCCTGGAATCCTAAAATCCCTCCCTGGAATCCTAAAATCCCTCCCTGGAATCCTAAAAACCTTCCCTGGGATCCCAAAATCCCTCCCTGGTGCCCCAAAATCCTTCCTTGGAATCCTAAAAACCTTCCCTGGGATCCCAAAATCCCTCCCTGGGATCCCAAAATCCCTCCCTGGGATCCCAAAATCCCTCCTTGGAATCCCAAAATCCTTCCCTGGGATCCTAAAATCCTCCCTGGAATCCCAAAATCCCTCCCTGGAATCCCAAAATCCCTCCTTGGAATCCCAAAATCCTTCCTGGAATCCCAGAATCCTTCCCTGGTGCCCCAAAATCCTTCCTTGGAATGACCATATCCCTCCCTGGAATCCTAAAAACCTTCCCTGGGATCCCAAAATCCTCCCTGGAATCCCAAAATCCTTCCTGGAATCCTAAAAACCCTCCCTGGGATCCCAAAATCCCTCCCTGGGATCCCAAAATCCCTCCCTGGAATCCCAAAATCCCTCCTTGGAATCCCAAAATCCCTCCCTGGGATCCCAAAATCCCTCCCTGGGATCCCAAAATCCCTCCCTGGAATCCCAAAATCCCTCCTTGGAATCCCAAAATCCTTCCTGGAATCCCAAAATCCTTCCTGGTGCCCCAAAATCCTTCCTTGGAATGACCAAATCCCTCCCTGGAATCCCAAAATCCCTCCCTGGTTCCCAAAATCCCTCCTTTTCCCCTTCTCCTCCCTCCCCCCCCCCCCAAATTCCCTGTTTTTCCCCCCGATTTCCCCTTTTCCTCTTCCCTGGGATTTGCCGGAATTCCCAGAATTCCCTTTTCTCCCCCAGCGCGGCAGTTCCAGACTCTGCAGGGGCGGATCCTGAACGGTAACGACCCCAAATCCCCCCAAAATCCCCCCAAATGCCCCCAAAATCCCCCCAAATCCCCGCAAATCCCTCCCAAATCCCCCCAAAAAAATCCTCCCAAAATCCCCCCAGATCCTCCCAAATCCTCCCCAAATCCCCCCCAAATCCCCCCAAATCCCCCCAAATCCTCCCAAATCCCCCTAAAATCCCCCCAGATCCCCCCAGATCCCCCAAATCCCCCCCAAATCTCCCCCGAATCCCCTCAAATCCCTCCCAAATCCCTCCCAAATCTCCTCATAATCCCCCCAAATCCCCCCCAAATCCTCCCAAATCCCCCTAAAATCCCCCCAGATCCCCCCAGATCCCGCAAATCCTCCCAAATCCCCTCCAAAATCCCCCCAGATCCCCCCAGAGCCCCCAAAATCCCCCAAATCCCCCCCAGATCCCCCCAAATCCCCCCAAATCCCCCCAAAATCTCCCCAAATCCTCCCAAATCCTCCCAAACCCCCCCAAATCCCCTCCAAATCCCCCCCAAATCTCCCCCAAATCTCCCCCAAATCCCACCAAATCCCCCCAAATCTCCTCATAATCCCCCCAAATCCCCCCCAAATCCCCCCAAATCTCCTCATAATCCCCCCAAAATCCCCCCAAATCCCCCCCAAATCCCCCAAATCCCCCCAAATCCCTCCCAAATCCCCCCAAAATCCCCCAAAATCCCCCCAAATCCCCCCAGAATCCCCCCCAAGTCCCCCTAAATCACCCCCAAATCCCCCCCAAATCCCCCCAAGTCCCCCCTAAATCACCCCCAAATCCCCCCAAAATCCCTCCCAATCCTCCCAAATCCCCCCCAAACCCCCCCCAAATGCCCCCAAATCCCCCCAAAATCCTCCCAAAATCCCTCCCTAAATCCCCCCCAAATCCCCCCAAAATCCCTCCCAATCCTCCCAAATCCCCCCAAATCCCCCCAAATCCCCCCAATCCCCCCTCCCGGCCCCTCTGGCTCCCCCGGGAATGTTCCCTCTCAGTGTCCCGGGAAGTTCGGGAGCTCCAGGACGGGATTTCCCGGGAGCCCGAGCGGGACCAGGAGCTCGCGGAGCTCTCGGAGCGACTCCGGGCCCTCGGTAATTAACGAAGAGCGAATGCAAATTAGTGCTAATTAACTCATTAACTCATTAAATTAACTCCTTAACTCATTAACCAAACCCCGCAGTATTTAAAGGGGAGCTGGGGGTGAAATTTGTGACATTATTGTTAAATTTATTAAGTTGCATCCTTCAATTTATCTTATAAAATAAAAGGGATTATTTTATTTTTATATGGTTGTACAGTTATATATTTCTGTATTTTATATATAAATATATTTGTATCTTGTAAATTATATATATTTTTATGTATCCCTATATAATTATATTATATATTGTATATTATCATATATATTATTATATATAATATATCATTATATAAATTATTATATATATTATTATATATTATTATATATAATATTATATATTATTATATATATTATATTATTATATATATTATTATATATATTATATTATTATATATATTATTATATATGTTATATATTATTATATATATAATTATATATATTGCAATCTATTATATATTATATATTACAATATATTAATTATATTGTTATATAGTTATTATATAAAATTATATATTTTGTGTATTTTTGTATATTTATATCCCATGTATAAATATATAAACATACAGTGTTTATGTATTGCTCAAATGTTATTTATATATTTATGTGTCATTAATGGTATTTAGTATTTATTATGTGTATATATATTTGTATGTTATATAAAAATATGTGTTATTTATGTCATATAAAATGTATATTAGAGATATATTATGTGTAATATGTATTACCTATATAATATATCAAATGCATAATACATTTAATGTATATTAAAAAGATCTTACATATGATAAATATATAGTATATAAAAACATATAAATATGTATTTATATATTTATAATGCATATATATTACACATATATATTTATAAAATATATATCTTATGTTTTCATTTATATTGTTTATTATAGTGTTTTGTAAGATTTTTAATTATTTATGTATTTTACATAAGTATATTTTGTATAATTGTCTACTACATATGAATACATAAGATATAAATATATAATACATAAACTTATATATTCATATATTTAAAATTTATGTAAGAAATTTAAATCAAATGAATTTCACTGATCACTTCAACCGGTTGTAACTGTCACCCAAATAAATCAAATTGAATCGATGCAGTGAAATAAAATAAATAAAAATAAATAGAAAATAAATGGGTGCAATAAAACAATTAGAAGCTGAACGAAACTGACCGAAATTTTAATGCATTGAAAAATTGGAAAGATTTAAAATCAAATTCAAGAATAAATAAAAAGGAATGAAATTTATATGAGAAGTCAAAATAACTGAAATTTTCTCCCTTCGCTTGCAAAAAATTTAACTTTTTGAAATTTGGTATCGGAAAGAAGATGAAGAAGAAAAAAATAAACTGGATTTAATAAAATAAGGGAATAAAATTGTCCTAAACCAAATGGATTCCAATTAAAAAAATTCAAATGACTGTTTGAGATCAATGAAACCATTTGAATTAAACAATTGGAATTCAGTTCTTTCGGTCACATTCAATTAATCATTAAATTCAGTTCAATTAATAATTCAGTTAAATTCAATTAATCATTCAACTCAATTAATCATTCAACTCAATTAATCATTCAACTCAATTAATCATTCAATTCAATTAAATTAAATCAAATTAAATGAACTCCAACCCCCAAAAGCTCCTTGACCGGGAGGATCGGGACCTTCTCCTCCCCGAATCTGGGGCTCCGTGACTCTCCCTTGGAAAACCTTGGGAAAACCCCGGAAAAGGCACCAAAAATAGGGATTTTTAGGCCTTTCCCCCCCCGGAATTCCCAGTAATTCCCTGTAATTCCCGGCGCAGAATCCCGGGATTCGCTGGCGCCGCTGCGGGAGCAGCTGGAGCAGCTCCGGCGGGAGCAGAACCAGATCCTGGAGGAGACCCGGAATCTCTCAGGTCAGGGCCTTTCCCACCCCCTTATCCCGCTTTTTCCCTGGGTTTTTCCCTATTTTTTAAATCCTGATTCTCCCCTGCTTTCCCCCCATTATTTTATCCTGATTTCCCCCATTTTTCCCCATTTTCTCCCCATTTTTTCCCTCAGGAACCTCCCAGGTGAGGAGCAGGAGGACTCCCCGCAGCTCCTGGAGTTTCTCCTTCTGTTATCCCAGTTTTTCCCCATTTTTCCCCATTTTTTAAATCCTGATTTTCCCCTACTTTCCCCCCATTATTTTCTCCTGATTTTCCCTGTTTTTCCCCATTTTCCCCCCGTTTTTTCCCCATTTTCCCCCATTTTATCCCTCAGGAACCTCCCAGGTGAGGAGCAGGAAGACTCCATGGACATCCTGAAATTTCTCCTTCTGTTATCCCAGTTTTTCCCCGTTTTTCCCCATTTTTTAAATCCTGATTTCCCCCTGATTTTCCCCTGCTTTCCCCTCATTATTTTCTCCTGGTTTTCCCTGTTTTCCCCCATTTTTTCCCACATTTTTCCCCCCGTTTTTTCCCTCAGGAACCTCTCAGGCAAAGGACCGAAGACCCTCATGGATATCCTGGGTGTTCTCCCCATTATCCCAGTTTTTCCCTGTTTTTTCCCTATATTTAAAATCCTGATTCTCCCCTGCTTTCCCCCCATTATTTTCTCCTGGTTTTCCCAGTTTTTCCCTGGTTTTCCCCATTTTCCCCCATTTTTTCCCTCAGGAACCTCCCAGGTGAGGAGCAGGAAGACTCCATGGACATCCTGAAATTTCTCCTTCTGTTATCCCAGTTTTTCCCCGTTTTTCCCCATTTTTTAAATCCTGATTTCCCCCTGATTTTCCCCTGCTTTCCCCTCATTATTTTATCCTGGTTTTCCCTGTTTTTCCCCATTTTCCCCCATTTTTTCCCTCAGGAACCTCTCAGGTGAAGGACCGAAGACCCTCATGGATATCCTGGGTGTTCTCCCCATTATCCCAGTTTTTCCCTGTTTTTTTCCCCATTTTTTAAATCCTGATTTTCCCCTACTTTTCCCTCATTATTTTCTCCTGGTTTTCCCTGGTTTCCCCCATTTTTTCCCACATTTTTCCCCCCGTTTTTTCCCTCAGGAACCTCTCAGGCAAAGGACCGAAGACCCTCATGGATATCCTGGGTGTTCTCCCCATTATCCCAGTTTTTCCCTGGTTTTTCCCCATTTTTGAAATCCTGATTCTCCCCTGGTTTCCTCCCATTATTTTCTCCTGATTTTCCCAATTTTTCCCCATTTTTCCCCATTTTCCCCCATTTTTTCCCTCAGGAACCTCCCAGGTGAGGAGCAGGAGGACTCCCCGCAGCTCCTGGAGTTTCTCCTTCTCTTATCCCAGTTTTTCCCCATTTTTCCCCATTTTTTGAATCCTAGTTTCCCCCTACTTTCCCCCCATTATTTTATCCCGATTTTCCCTGTTTTCCCCCATTTTCCCCCCATTTCTCCCCTCAGGAACCTCTCAGGTGAAGGGCAGGAGCCCCCCCCCGACTATCCCGCTGTTCCTGCCCCCGTTATCCCGGTTTTTCCCCTCTTTCCCAGGAATCCTGTGCCCGTCCTGCCCCCCCGGCTGGGAGCAGTTTTCCAGGACCTGCTACTTCTTCTCCTCCAGCACCAAATCCTGGCACGATTCCAGGGATTCCTGTGCCCAATTCCAGGCCCACCTGGCCGTGGTCGACTCCGAGCAGGAAAATGTGAGCTGGGAAACCCCCCAAAAACTGGGAAAACTCCCCCAAATTCCCGGAGTTTGGGGGCACGAGGGACCCCCGGAGAGGGGGAGGTGGGGCCCGGGGGGCTCCCGGTGGAGACTCCGAGGATTTGGCCAAATTCCAGGGGTTTGGGCCCAAAAGGCCTCTTGGGATGGGCAGGTTTTTTTGGGAAGGAGGATCTGTGGGATCCCAAGGGACACCTGGAGAGGGGGGGGGATCCATGGGGAGCCCCCCTGGAGAGGGTGGGATTGAGGAATTCCGGGAATCAATCCGAGAGGAGGGGAATTAATTGGGAATTCGGGAATTTCCAGCTGGAAAGCAGGGAAATCAACGGGAAAGGATGGAAATTAAAATTGGATCCATTTGTTGGGAATTGGAGGAACCAGTGAGAAATTCCAGGAATCAATTGGAATTTAAAAATGGATCAATTCACTGGAAGTTGGAGGAATCAATTAGAAATTCCAGGAATCCAGTAGAAATTAAAATTCCAGGAAGCCATTAGAAATTCCAGAGGTCAATTAGAAAACAGAGAAATTGATTGGAAATGGGAGGGATCAAATTAGAAATTACGGGAATCGATTAGAAATTCCACCAATTAAATTAATTGGAAATTTTGTCCTTTATTTCCTTTCCCTCTTTTGTTTCCTTTATTTTCTTTATTTTCCTTTGTCTCCTTGATCTCCCTGATTTTCTTTGTTCCCTTCCTTTCCTTGATTTCCTTCATTATTTTCCTTTACTTTATTTCCTTTTTTCCTTTATTCCCCTTATCTCCTTTATTTTCCTTTATTCCCTTTATCCACTTGATTTTTTTATTCCCTTTATCCCCTTTATTTCCTTTATTTCCTTTATGCCTTTTATTTTTTTATCCCCTTTATTTTCATTATCCCCTTGATTTCCTTTCTTCCCTTTACCCCCTTGATTTCCTTTATCCTCTTTATTCCCTTGATTTCCTTTATCCCTTTTATTTTATTTATCCCCTTGATTCCCTTTATCCTCTTTATTCCCTTGATTTCATTTATTCTCTTGATTCCCTTTATCCCCTTGATTTCTTTATTCCCTTTATTTCCTTTATTTTCTTTATACCTTTTATTTTCTTTGTTCTCTTTATCCCCTTGATTTCTTTATTCCCTTTATTTCCTTTATTTTCTTTATACCTTTTATTTTCTTTGTTCTCTTTATCCCCTTGATTTCTTTATTCCCTTTATTTCCTTTATTTTCTTTATACCTTTTATTTTCTTTGTTCTCTTTATCCCCTTGATTTCTTTATTCCCTTTATTTCCTTTATTTTCTTTATACCTTTTATTTTCTTTATTCTCTTTATTCCCTTGATTTCTTTATTCCCTTTATTTCCTTTATTTTCTTTATACCTTTTATTTTCTTTGTTCTCTTTATCCCCTTGATTTCTTTATTCCCTTTATTTCCTTTATTTTCTTTATACCTTTTATTTTCTTTGTTCTCTTTATCCCCTTGATTTCTTTATTCCCTTTATTTCCTTTATTTTCTTTATGCCTTTTATTTCCTTTGTTCCCTTTATTCCCTTGATTTCCTTTATTCCCTTTATTCCCTTGATTTCCTTTATTCCCTTTATTCCCTTGATTTCCATTATCCCCTTTATTCCCTTGATTTCCTTGATTTCCTTTATCCCTTTATTTACTTTATTCTCCTTATCCCCTTGATTTCCTTGATTTCATTTATTCCCTTTATTCCCTTTATTCCCTTTATTCCTTTTTCCCTTGATTCCCTTGATTCCCCCTTATTCCCTTTATTCCTTTTTTCCTTGATTCCCTTTATCCTCTTTTTCCCTTTACCTCCTTATTTCTCTTCTTTCCTGGATTTTTGGCTCGCTTTCTCTCCCGGATTCCCTGGGCTCTGATCCCACATTCCCAGCAATTCCTGGCCATCCACGTTCCGGAGCGGCGCCAGTTCTGGTTGGGCCTGACGGACGAGCCCAACGAGGGCTCCTGGCACTGGGTCACCGGGGGGGCCCTGCAGCTCCAGTGAGTTTGGGATCAACTTGGGGATCAATTTTGGGATTAACTTCCCAAATCCAACCCAGCTCCAGTGGGATCAGTTTGGGATTAACCCCCCAGATCCAACATTTGGGAATTCCCAGCCACTGGGTCACCGGGGGGGCCCTGCAGCTCCAGTGAGTTCTTTTGGGATCAGTTTAGGATCAATTTTGGGATTAACCCCCAAATCCAACCCAGCTCCAGTGGGATCAGTTTGGGATTAACCCCCCAAATCCAACATTTGGGAATTCCCAACCCCTGGGTCACCAGGGGAGCCCTGCAGCTCCAGTGAGTTCTTTTGGGATCAACTTTGGGATCAATTCTGGGATTAACCCCCAAATCCAACCCAGCTCCAGTGGGATCAGTTTGGGATTAACCCCCAAATCCAACATTTGGGAATTCCCAACCACTGGGTCACCGGGGGGGCCCTGCAGCTCCAGTGAGTTCTTTTGGGATCAACTTGGGGATCAATTCTGGGATTAACTTCCCAAATCCAACCCAGCTCCAGTGGGATCAGTTTGGGATTAACCCCCCAGATCCAACATTTGGGAATTCCCAACCCCTGGGTCACCGGGGGGGCCCTGCAGCTCCAGTGAGTTTGGGATCAACTTGGGGATCAATTTTGGGATTAACTTCCCAAATCCAACCCAGCTCCAGTGGGATCAGTTTGGGATTAACCCCCCAGATCCAACATTTGGGAATTCCCAGCCACTGGGTCACCGGGGGGGCCCTGCAGCTCCAGTGAGTTCTTTTGGGATCAGTTTAGGATCAATTTTGGGATTAACCCCCAAATCCAACCCAGCTCCAGTGGGATCAGTTTGGGATTAACCCCCCAAATCCAACATTTGGGAATTCCCAACCCCTGGGTCACCAGGGGAGCCCTGCAGCTCCAGTGAGTTCTTTTGGGATCAACTTTGGGATCAATTCTGGGATTAACCCCCAAATCCAACCCAGCTCCAGTGGGATCAGTTTGGGATTAACCCCCAAATCCAACATTTGGGAATTCCCAACCACTGGGTCACCGGGGGGGGCCCTGCAGCTCCAGTGAGTTCTTTTGGGATCAACTTGGGGATCAATTCTGGGATTAACTTCCCAAATCCAACCCAGCTCCAGTGGGATCAGTTTGGGATTAACCCCCCAGATCCAACATTTGGGAATTCCCAACCCCTGGGTCACCGGGGGGGCCCTGCAGCTCCAGTGAGTTTGGGATCAACTTGGGGATCAATTTTGGGATTAACTTCCCAAATCCAACCCAGCTCCAGTGGGATCAGTTTGGGATTAACCCCCCAAATCCAACATTTGGGAATTCCCAGCCACTGGGGCACCAGGGGGGCCCTGCAGCTCCAGTGAGTTCTTTTGGGATCAACTTTGGGATCAATTTTGGGATTAACCCCCCAAATCCAACATTTGGGAATTCCCAACCCCTGGGTCACCAGGGGAACCCTGCAGCTCCAGTGAGTTCTTTTGGGATCAGTTTGGGATCAATTCTGGGATTAACCCCCAAATCCAACCCAGCTCCAGTGGGATCAGTTTGGGATTAACCCCCCAGATCCAACATTTGGGAATTCCCAACCCCTGGGTCACCGGGGGGGCCCTGCAGCTCCAGTGAGTTTGGGATCAACTTGGGGATCAATTTTGGGATTAACTTCCCAAATCCAACCCAGCTCCAGTGGGATCAGTTTGGGATTAACCCCCCAGATCCAACATTTGGGAATTCCCAGCCACTGGGGCACCGGGGGGGCCCTGCAGCTCCAGTGAGTTCTTTTGGGATCAGTTTTGGGATCAATTTTGGGATTAACCCCCAAATCCAACCCAGCTCCAGTGGGATCAGTTTGGGATTAACCCCCCAAATCCAACATTTGGGAATTCCCAGCCACTGGGGCACCAGGGGGGCCCTGCAGCTCCAGTGAGTTCTTTTGGGATCAACTTTGGGATCAATTTTGGGATTAACCCCCCAAATCCAACATTTGGGAATTCCCAACCCCTGGGTCACCAGGGGAGCCCTGCAGCTCCAGTGAGTTCTTTTGGGATCAACTTGGGGATCAATTCTGGGATTAACCCCCAAATCCAACCCAGCTCCAGTGGGATCAGTTTGGGATTAACCCCCCAGATCCAACCCTTGGGAATTCCCAACCACTGGGTCACAGGGGGAGCCCTGCAGCTCCAGTGGGTTCTTTTGGGATCAACTTTGGGATCAATTCTGGGATTAACCCCCAAATCCAACGGCTCGTTCCGAAGGGTCCCCCAATTCCCGGGATTGCGGGAAAAGCGGGACAACCGTTGGGAGACTCGAAAGGGGGAGGAGGTTTTTTTTTTTGGGAGTGTCGCCTCTCCCCGGAGACCCCGAGGGCTGGGGGGTGGGGCCGCCTCGTCCCAAAACTCCCGGAAAAGAGGGAATTCCCTCCCAGACGAGGCGGCCGCTCCGCAGGTTCTGGAACAGCGGCGAACCCAACGACGTCGGCCACCACGGCGAGGACTGTGCCGGGATCTACTCCAGCGGCCTCTGGAATGACCTGCCCTGCTTCGGCTCCGAGCGCTGGATCTGCGAGCGGCCCTGCTGACCCTCCCCCCGCTCCCAAATCCCGCAAAATCCGGCAAAATCCCACAAAAAACCCACCGTCCGCACGGGAAATCCGCCCGTTTGGGGCGGAAAACCTCCAAAAATGGGCCTCGGGATGTGCCCAAAGTCTTCCCAAAAATCTTCCCCCAAGCGGGGAAGTGCTGCTGGAGGGGGGGTGGAACAGCAGGGGGGAGATTTTTGGGGGCGTTTTGGAGTTTTTTGGGGTTTATTCCCGTTTTTGGAGGTTGTGACGTCGCTGATCGATTAATCGGGAAAATGGCAACAAATGGAGAGCTTCGGTTGGGATTTGACCCCAAATGGCTCCCGAAATCTTCCCCAAAAAATCAGGAAGTGCTGCTGGAGTGGGGGTGGAACAGCAGGGGGGAGATTTTTGGGGGCATTTGGGAGTTTTTTGGGGTTTATTCCCATTTTTGGAGGTGATGAGTTTTTGCGGCCAGTTAATCGGGGAACTGTTAATAAATGGAGAATTTTGATTCTGATTTGACCCAAAGATCTTCCCAAAATCTTCCCCAAAAAATCAGGAGGTGCTGCTGGAGTGGGGGTGGAACAAGAGGGGGAGATTTTTGGGGGTTTTTTGGAGTTTATTCCCATTTTTGGAGGTGTTGAGTTTTTGTGGCAAATTAATCAGGGAACTGTTAATAAATGGAGAATTTTGATTCTGATTTAGCCCGAAAATCTTCCCAAAATCTTCCTCAAATCTTCCCCAAAAAATTGGAAAGTGCTGCTGGAGTGGGGGTGGAACACCAGGGGAGCACTTTTTGGGGTTATTTGGGGTTTTTTGGGGGTTTATTCCCATTTTTAGAGGTTTTGCCGAGACTGGCGGGGCCGTTTGCCAATTAATCAGGAAAACCTTCAGAAATTAAAATTTTTGATCACAATTTGACCCAAAACTGCCCAAAATGACCCCAAGGAGGGTCAGGGATGTTTTTTTCCCCAGGGTTTGGGGTAAAAAAAACCCCCAAAGGGGAAGTGAGAGCGACCAAAACGAGCCGGGAGGGTTTTTGGGGCGAAGATGCAAATGACGGAGCCGGGGGCGCCCAAGCGCGGCGCCGCTTCCGCCCAACGGCGCCGGAGACCCCTCCCAGCGCCAGAAACTCGGGACTTTATCCCAAACTCTTCAAGGTCACCCCGGTGGTTTTAGCCGTAAGCCCTAAAAATCACAACCCCCCCAAAATCCCGAAATTCCGACGCGTTCCGGCGTCGCCGTTTGGCCCCCGAGGCCCCAGAGCCGACCGGAAGTCACCGAATCCCGGGATCTGCTGGGAAGGTGGATTTTTGGCACATGGAAGAGCCCAAAATCTCTTGGACATCCAATGTGTTGGGCATGCAAATTCTTGGACATGCCAGGTTTTGGACATCTAAATCTTGGACATCCAAATCTTGGGCATCCAAACTCTTGGATATCCAATGTCTTGGACATCCAAAATCTTGGGCATCCAAACTCTTGGATATCCAATGTCTTGGACATCCAAAATCTTGGACATCCAATGTCTTGGACATCCAAAATCTTGGACATCCAAACTCTTGGATATCCGGTGTCTTGGATATCCAAACTCTTGGACATCGAACCCCTTGGGCATTGAACCCCTCGGACTTCCAACCTTTTGGACATCCAAAATCTTGGACATCCAAAATCTTGGGCAACAATCCTCTTGGACATCCAACGTATTGGAATCCAATCTCTTGGACATCCAACCTCTTGGACATCCCATGGCTTGGGCATCCAACGTCTTGAAATCCAATCTCTTGGACCTCCAAACTCTTGGACATCCAGTCTCTTGGACATCCAATCTCTTGGACATCAAATCTCTTGGACATCCAATCTCTTGGGTGTCCAAAATCTTGGACATCCAACCTCTTGGACGATTCTCTTGAGCATCCAAAATCTTGGACAGCCAACTCTTTGGGCATCCAAAATCTTGGACATCAGTTCTCTTGGACCTCCATTCTCTTGGACATTCAACCTCTGGGACATCAATTCTCTTGGACATCCAATGTCTTGGAATCCGACCTCCAGGACTTCCAACCTCTTGACCATGCACTGTCTTGGCCATCCAGCTCCTTGGCCATCCCAACTCTTGGCCATCCAACTCCTTGGCCATCCAACTCCTTGGCCATCCCAACTCTTGGCCATCCCAACTCCTTGACCATCCCAACTCTTGGCCATCCCAACTCTTGACCATCCAACTCCTTGGCCATCCAACTCCTTGGCCATCCCAACTCCTTGGCCATCCCAACTCCTTGGCCATCCAACTCCTTGACCATCCAACTCCTTGGCCATCCCAACTCCTTGACCATCCCAACTCTTGGCCATCCCAACTCTTGACCATCCAACTCCTTGACCATCCAACTCCTTGGCCATCCCAACTCTTGGCCATCCAACTCCTTGACCATCCCAACTCCTTGACCATCCAGCTCCTTGGCCATCCCAACTCCTTGGCCATCCCAACTCTTGGCCATCCCAACTCTTGACCATCCAACTCCTTGACCATCCAACTCCTTGGCCATCCCAACTCTTGGCCATCCAACTCCTTGACCATCCAACTCCTTGGCCATCCCAACTCCTTGACCATCCCAACTCTTGGCCATCCCAACTCTTGACCATCCAACTCCTTGGCCATCCCAACTCCTTGACCATCCAACTCCTTGGCCATCCCAACTCCTTGACCATCCCACTCCTTGGCCATCCCAACTCCTTGGCCATCCAACTCCTTGGCCATCCCAACTCTTGGCCATCCAACTCCTTGACCATCCAACTCCTTGACCATCCCAACTCTTGGCCATCCAACTCCTTGACCATCCAACTCCTTGGCCATCCCAACTCCTTGACCATCCCAACTCTTGGCCATCCCAACTCTTGACCATCCAACTCCTTGACCATCCAACTCCTTGGCCATCCCAACTCTTGGCCATCCAACTCCTTGACCATCCAACTCCTTGACCATCCAACTCCTTGACCATCCAACTCCTTGACCATCCCAACTCTTGGCCATCCAACTCCTTGCCCATCCCAACTCTTGACCACCCCAACTCTTGACCATCCCACACCTCGGCCCCCCCAACCTCTGGCACCCCCCCCGCCCTCCCCGTCGCGCGTCATCGCCGGCGCGGCGCCGAGGAGGAACCGAAACCTCGGGGCGGCTAAATCGGGACCCCGGGGGGGGGGGAAGGGGGGAGGGGGAGGGGATTTGGGGCCGGGGGGAGGGAATTTGGGGCCGGGGGAGGGAATTTGGGAGCGAGGGTGTTGCCGGGGGCGTGCCGGGGGCTCCGGCAAACCATGGCCCGGCAGGAGACCTACGGCAACTGGTTGGGCCCCCCCGCGCCCCCCAAACGCCTGACGAGGCAACCCGGTGAGTTTGGGGGATCCCCCTTTTCCAGGGGCCTTCCCGGGGCCTTCCCGTGTCCTCTCCGTGTCCTTTCCGTGTCCTCTCCGTGTTCTCTCCGTGTTCTCTCCGTGGCGGCACCGGAAGGCGCGGGAAGGGCACCGTCGGCGTCCCGAGGACCAAACTCGTTGGGGGGGGCCCTGGATTTGGGGGGTTCTCCGGGTTTTTCCTTGGATTTGGGGCTTTCTCTGGGATTTTTCCTTGGATTTGGGGTTTTTTTCT
The DNA here is from genome assembly GCF_009829145.1 of Chiroxiphia lanceolata. Taxonomy (NCBI): domain Eukaryota; kingdom Metazoa; phylum Chordata; class Aves; order Passeriformes; family Pipridae; genus Chiroxiphia; species Chiroxiphia lanceolata. The sequence goes on from NW_022476524.1 coordinate 460,002, forward strand.
CCCTGGATTTGGGGATTTCTCCAGGTTTTTCCCTGGATTTGGGGCTTTCTCTAGGATTTTTCCTTGGATTTGGGGTTTTTTTCCCCCCTGGATGTGGGGTTTCTCTGGGATTTTTACCTGGATTTGGGTTTTTCCCTCCTGGATTTGGGGGTTTCTCTGGGATTTTTCCTTGGATTCGGGTTTTTTTCCCCCTGGATTTGGGGTTTCTCTGGGATTTTTCCCTGGATTTAGGGAGGGTTTCCCTGGATTTAGGGATTTTCCCAGGGACTTTTCCTTGGATTTAGGGGTTTTCCCCCCTGGATTTGGGATTTCTCTGGGATTTTTGCCTGGATTTAGGGTGGTTTTCCCTGGATCTGGGGATTTGAGGTTTTCCCCAATTTTTCCCTGGATTTGGAGGTTTCTCTGGGATTTGTCCTTGGATTTAGGTTTTTTTTCCCCCTGGATTTGGAGGTTCCTCCAGATTTTCACCTGCATTTGGGGTTTTTTACCGGGATTATCCAGGTTTTTCCCTGGATTTTGGGGGTTCTCTGGGCTTTCCCCTGGATTTAGGGGAGTTTTCCCTGGACTTGGTTTTTTTCCTGGCATTTTTTCCTTGGATTTGGGGGTTTCTCTGGGATTTCCCTTGGATTTGTTTGGCTTTTCCCCCTGGATTTGGGGTTTTTTGCTGGATTTTCCCCCTGGATTTGGATTTTTTCCTGGATTTTTTTCCCCCTGGATTTGGGTTTTTCCTGGATTTTTTTCCCTAGATTTGGGTTTTTTCCTGGATTTCCCCCCTGGATTTGGGTTTTTCCTGGATTTTTTTCCCTAGATTTGGGTTTTTTCCTGGATTTTCCCCCTGGATTTGGATTTTTTCCTGGATTTTTTTCCCTAGATTTGGTTTTTTTCCTGGATTTTCCCCCTGGATTTGGTTTTTTTCCTGGATTTTTTCCCCTGGATTTGGGGTTTTTCTCCGAGTTTTTCCCAAATTCGTTTCTTTTTCCCATTTTTTTGGCAGGAATTTACTCCTCCACCGGGAAAATGTCCCCGGTGGGCGACTTCAGACCAGGTAAATCCCGATTTTCCCCCCTTTTCCCGGGTTTTTCAGGCGGGTGGGAACCAGAATTCCCAGGGGTCGATCCCGCCTCAGTTTTGGCTCCAAATGGGAAGTTTTTGCTCCCAAATTTGGCTTTTTTGGGGTCAAAACGGAGCAAAGAATCCCTCAAAATATCCCAGAAATTCCCAGAAATGGGAATTTGTGGCTCCTGGAAATGGGATTTCCACCTTTCCAGGCTCAAATCCGACCCCAGGGAGCAGCAAAGGGAATTTTCTAATAAAATAAAGACATTTTATTCTAATATTATCTGGAATACAATAGACTTTGTAGAAAGATTAGAATCAAATATTATAATAAAATAAATTTTAATATGATAGATATAATATATAATATATTGTAATATAATATAATAATATAATATAGATAATTCTATCAAATAGAATAAAAATTTATTATAAACCACAGATGATGTTCACTGTATTTGTGTTTGTATTTGTAATATTAATATTTCATATTTAACATTTAATATTTAACAGTTTATATTTTATATTTTAATATTTAACAGTTTATATTTTATATTTTATATTTTAATATTTTATATTTTAATATTTTGTATTTTGAGTTTTTTTATTTTCAATTCCCTGGCTTATATTTTATACGTTATCTTAATAAAAAATATGTATAAAATATATAAAACATGTCAATTTAAAAAAATGTCTGGTTATCTTAAGAGAAAATTGGACATTGTTTAAAATTCATCTTAGTATAAAATCATCTTTATTTTTAATTTAAAAATCGATTCTGATTATTATTTATGCTTCAGTTATATTTTTACAATATTTAGGTCACATTTATAGAAATATTTATGTGACAGGAGAGAAATAATTCGATAAAATTACATATTTTATATAAACTATTGCAAATTATTATGAATAAAAACTATTTGCATATTTAATAGATTTAATATTATTTATAATAAAATCTATCGATTATATATTATATGTAATTAATTATATATTAATTATATATTGTATATTATATATCAATACAGCATATGAGTATAAATATGAATAATTCACATTCCATGTGAATTAGGGAATTGTGGGATTTGAGGATAAGGGGGTAAAAATGGATAAAATCAATGTATGGGGAGAAATATTTGGGAAAACCTCCCGGGAATCCTCGAAGGGATTTGTGGGATTGGAGGATAAGGGGATAAAAATGGATAAAATCAATGTATGGGGAGAAATATTTGGGAAAACCTCCCGGGAATCCCCGAAGGGGAAAAGGAAAATTCCAATTTTTGGCGCTTTCCCGGCTCAAATCCGAGCCCCGAGAGCCTCAGACTTCCTCGGAATTTTGGGATGGGAAGGTCGAGGGGACGGAAGTGGATCCCAAATCAATCCCAAATCCTGATTTTCCCCTTTTTCCCCCCGTTTTTGAGGGTCCCTGGACAGTTTTGAGGACGATTACGACGACGTGTCCCTGGCGGAGTCGGAGCGGGAACCTCGGAGCAAACCCGGGACAGGTGAGGCTCCCCCGGGAAAACGGGAATTTTGGGGCTAATTCCAGCTTGGGATGGGAGTTTTGGGGTTAATTCCATCCTGGGATGGGAATTTTGGGGTTAATTCCATCCTGGAATGGGAATTTTGGGGTTAATTCCACCTCAAAAAAGGAATTTTGGGGTTATTTCCACCCCAGTGTCTGAATTTTAGGGTTTAATTCCATCTTGGGATGGGAATTTTAGGGTTTAATTCCATCTTGGGATGGGAATTTTAGGGTTTAATTCCATCTTGGGATGGGAATTTTAGGGTTTAATTCCATCTTGGAATGGGAATTTTAGGGTTTCATTCCATCTTGGAATGGGAATTCCAGGGTTAATTCCATCACAAAATGGGAACTTTAGGGGTTAATTCCATCTTGAAATGGGAATTTTAGGGTTTAATTCCTGATGGACCAGGATTAGACCCCCCAGGATCAGGATTAGGATCAGGCTCAGACCCCCAGGCTCAGGATTAGGACCAGGATTAGCTCCCATGGCTCAGGATTAGGACCAGGATTATCCCCCCAGGACCAGGATTAGGACCAGGATTAGACCCCCAGGACCAGGATTAGGACCAGGATTAACCACCTAGGACCAGAATTAGGCTCAGGATTAGCCCCCCTGGGTCAGGATTAGGAGCAGGATTCGCCTCCCAGGACCAGGATTAGGACCAGGATTCGCCTCCCAGGACCAGGATTGGGATCAGGATTAGCTCCCATGGCTCAGGATTAGGCTCAGGATTATCCCCCCTGGGTCAGGATTAGGCTCAGGATTTGTCCCCCCAGGCCCAGGTTTGCCCCCACCCCCCCTAATCCCGGTTTCCCTCCCCAGTTTACACCCTGGCGGGGTCTCCAAACCCTCCCCGGGCCGGACCTTTCCCCTCCGCCGGAGCCGTCGCCGCTTTTCCCGGGAAAGCCGAGCTGGAGCCGGAGCCCCAAGGCCGGGACCGGGATCGGGATCGGGACCGGGATCGGGATCGGGATCGGGATCGGGATCGGGATCGGGCTCCGAGGGGCCGGGGCCGCTCTGGGGCCGCTGTGTCCGTCCTGCTGGGGCTGAGCCTCCTGGGCTGGGCCCTGCTCCTCACCCTGGGCCTGCAAAAGCGTCAGTGGGGCCCCGAAAAAACGGGAACGGGAATGGGAACGGGAGCGGGAACGGGAACGGGGACGGGAACGGGAATGGGAATGGGAACGGGAACGGGAACGGGAACGGGAACCCGGGGGAAAGGGCCCCGGAAACGGGCGGGGTCCCCCTCAAAATCTGGGAATTGGGGGGTTCATTCCGGCTCCAAGGGGGGATTCGAGGGTTGGTTCCGGCTCCAAAGGGGAATTTGAGGGTTAATTCCGGCTCCAAAGGGGAATTTGAGGGTTAATTCCACACTGAAATGGGAATTTTAGGGTTAATTCCGGCTCCAAGTGGGGATTTGGGGGTTAATTCCACACAGAAATGGGAATTTGAGGGTTAATTCCAGCTCAAAGTGGAAATTTGAGGGTTAATTCCGGCTCCAAATGGGGATTTTAGGGTTAATTCCGGCTCCAAGTGGGGATTCGATGGTTGATTCCGGCTCCAAAGGGGAATTTGAGGGTTAATTCCACACTGAAATGGGAATTTTAGGGTTAATTCTGGCTCCAAGTGGGGATTCGAGGGTTGGTTCCAGCTCAAAGTGGGGATTTGAGGGTTAATTCCACACAGAAATGGGAATTTGAGGGTTAATTCCGGCTCCAAAGGGGAATTTTAGGGTTAATTCTGGTTCAAAGTGGGGATTTGAGGGTTAATTCCACACAGAAATGGGGATTTTAGGGTTAATTCCAGCTCCCAATGGGAATTTTAGGGTTAATTCCGGCTCCAAATGGGAATTTTAGGGTTAATTCCACACAGAAATGGGAATTTTTGGGGTTAAGTCCACATGGAAATGGGGATTTTTGGGGTTAATTCCAGTTCAAAATTGGAATGATGGGATTAATTCCACACTGACATGGGAATTTTAGGATTAATTTCGGCTCCAAATGGGAATTTGAGGGTTAATTCCACCCTGAAATGGGAATTTTAGGGTTGATTTTGGCTCAACAGGGGAATTTTAGGGTTAATTCCACACTGGAATGGGGATTTTAGGGACAATTCCAGATTAAAGTGGGAATTTTAGGATTAATTCCCCCTTTAAAGTGGGAATTTTAGGGTTAATTCTGACTCAAAGTGGGAATTTGAGGGATAATTCCACACTGAAATGGGAATTTTAGGGTTAATTCCACACATAAAATGGGAATTTTAGGGTGAATTCCAGCTCAAAATGGGAATTTTAGGGACAATTCCAGCTCAAAATAGGAATTTGAGGGTTGATTCCATCCTGGAATGGGATTTTTTGGGGTTATTTCCAGCTAAAAACGGGAATGTTGAGGTTTCATTCCGGCTCCAAACGGGAATTTCCGGCTTTAATTCCACCCGGGAATGGGAATTTCCAGGTTTCCCACCCCCCCCTTCCCTGCAGGATTCAATCCCAGAGGAAATTCCACACACCCCACCCCCGGAATTCCCCCCCCAAAATTCCCCCCCCCCCCGGAATTCCCAAACCGGGCCAAATTCCGGGAATTCCTCGGGATCCACCCGGGGCCTTTTCCTTCCTTTTCCCTCCAGACCGAGAAATTTGGGAGGAATTGCAGCTCCTGAGGTCCAACTGCTCGGAAAACCGGGAATCCAGTGAGTCCTTGGGATCCCAACCCGCGGGAATTCCTTGGAAAACGCCCGTTTTGGGGGGATTTTTGCCCATTTCCCGGCGGTTTTTCGGTGCAAATTAAGGGAAAAACGGGAATTATCTTCCCAAAATCCCCCAGTTCTGCTCCCTCTGTTCGTGATCCCAACGGGAATTCCGCCGGGAACGGGGCAGCTCGTCCCAAAATCCCAAATCCCGAAGGATTTCGCCCCAAAACGTTGGGAATTGGAGGGAATCCCAACCCTTGGGGTTTTATGGGATTGCTCCCGGTTGGGATTTTATTGGAAAAGGGGGAAAATCCGCCCCCTTTTCCCCCGGGAAGGGCGGAAACCCTTCGGAAAATCCGGGAAAAACCCGGTTTCCTTGGGAAAATCCGGGATTGTCGCCGAACAATCGGGGAATTCCGGGGTGGTTTGGGGAGATTCGGCGGGAACTGGGAGGGAACTGGGAGGGAACTGGGATGTACTGGGAGGGCACTGGGAGCACTGGGATGTACTGGGAGGGATCTGGGATGTACTGGGAGGGAACTGGGAGCACTGGGATGTACTGGGAGGGAACTGGGATGTACTGGGAGGGAACTGGGATGTACTGGGAGGGAACTGGGAGCACTGGGATGTACTGGGAGGGAACTGGGATGTACTGGGAGGGAACTGGGATGTACTGGGAGGGAACTGGGATGTACTGGGAGGGAACTGGGATGTACTGGGAGGGAACTGGGAGCACTGGGATGCACTGGGAGGGAACTGGGATGTACTGGGAGGGAACTGGGAGCACTGGGATGTACTGGGAGGGAACTGGGAGCACTGGGAGGGAACTGAGAGCACTGGGAGGGAACTGGGATGTACTGGGAGGTACTGGGAGGGCACTGGGAGTACTGGGAGGGAACTGGGAGCCCTGAGAGGGAACTGGGATGTACTGGGAGGGAACTGGGAGGGAACTGGGATGTACTGGGAGGGAACTGGGAGCACTGGGATGTACTGGGAGGGAACTGGGAGCACTGGGAGGGAACTGGGAGGTACTGGGAGGGAACTGGGAGCACTGGGATGTACTGGGAGGGCACTGGGATGTACTGGGAGCACTGGGATGTACTGGGAGGGAACTGGGAGCACTGGGATGTACTGGGAGGGAACTGGGATGTACTGGGAGGGAACTGGGAGCACTGGGATGCACTGGGAGGGAACTGGGATGTACTGGGAGGGAACTGGGAGCACTGGGATGTACTGGGAGGGAACTGGGAGCACTGGGAGGGAACTGAGAGCACTGGGAGGGAACTGGGATGTACTGGGAGGTACTGGGAGGGCACTGGGAGTACTGGGAGGGAACTGGGAGCCCTGAGAGGGAACTGGGATGTACTGGGAGGGAACTGGGAGGGAACTGGGATGTACTGGGAGGGAACTGGGAGCACTGGGAGGGAACTGGGAGGTACTGGGAGGGAACTGGGAGCACTGGGATGTACTGGGAGGGCACTGGGATGTACTGGGAGCACTGGGATGGACTGGGATGGCACTGGGCTGTACTGGGAGGTCCCTGGGTGTTACTGGTCCATCCTGGTCCATACTGGTCCATCCTGGTCCATACTGGTCCATACTGGTCCATACTGGTCCCAGTGCTCCAGGAGCTGGCAGCGGCGCAGCGGCGGCAGACTGGGATGGACTGGGCTGGACTGGGAGCACTGGGCTGTACTGGGATGGCACTGGGCTGTACTGGGAGGTCCCTGGATGTTACTGGTCCATACTGGTCCATACTGGTCCCAGTGCTCCAGGAGCTGGCAGCAGCCCAGCGGCGGCAGACTGGGATGGACTGGGAGGGAACTGGGCTGTACTGGGCTGTACTGGGATGGCACTGGGCTGTACTGGGATGGCACTGGGCTGTACTGGGAGGTCCCTGGGTGTTACTGGTCCATCCTGGTCCATCCTGGTCCATACTGGTCCATACTGGTCCATACTGGTCCCAGTGCTCCAGGAGCTGGCAGCGGCCCAGCGGCGGCAGACGCGGCTCCGGGGTTGGATCCAGCAGCACTTCCAGGAGCTCCAGGAGGTCACAGGTGACTCCCGGGAATTCCCGCCGGGAATTCCAGCATCCCCCCTGGAGTTTGGGGAATTTCTCCTGATTTCCCTCCTGTTTTCCCCCCCCTGGATTTGGGGAATTTCTCCTGATTTTCCCCCCTGGATTTTGGGAGTTTCTTCTGATTTCCTTCCCGATTTTTTTCCCCTGGATTTGGGGAATTTCTCCTGATTTCCCCCGTTTTTCCCCCTGGATTTGGGATTTTCTCTGGGATTTTCCCCCTGAATTTTGGGAATTTCTTCTGATTTTCCCACCTGGATTTTGGGAATTTCTCCTGTTTTTCCCCCTGTTTTTTCCCCCTGGATTTTGGGAATTTCTCCTGGTTTCCCCCCTGGATTTTGGGAATTTCTCCTGATTTTCCCCTGGATTTTGGGAATTTCTCCTGATTTTCCCCCTGGATTTTGGGAATTTCTCCTGGTTTTCCCCCTGTTTTCTCCCCCTGGATTTTGGGAATTTCTCCTGATTTTTCCCCCTGGATTTTGGGAATTTCTCCTGATTTCCCCCTGAATTTTGGGAATTTCTCCTGATTTCCCCCTGAATTTTGGGAATTTCTCCTGATCCCCCCCTACTTCCCCCTGGATTTTGGGAATTTCTCCTGATTTCCCCCCTGGATTTTGGGAATTTCTCCTGATTTTCCCCTGGATTTTGGGAATTTCTCCTGATTTCCCCCTGGATTTTGGGAATTTCTCCTGGTTTTCCCCCTGTTTTCTCCCCCTGGATTTTGGGAATTTCTCCTGATTTTTCCCCCTGGATTTTGGGAATTTCTCCTGATTTCCCCCTGAATTTTGGGAATTTCTCCTGATCCCCCCCTATTTCCCCCTGGATTTCGGGAATTTCTCCTGTTTTCCCCCCTGGATTTTGGGAATTTCTCCTGATTTTCCCCCTGGATTTTGGGAATTTCTCCTGTTTTCCCCCCTGGATTTTGGGAATTTCTCCTGATTTTCCCCCTGGATTTTGGGAATTTCTCCTGTTTTCCCCCTGTTTTTTCCCCTTGGATTTCAGGAATTTCTCCTGATTTCCCCCCTGTTTTTCCCCCTGGATTTTGGGAATTTCTCCTGATTCCCCCCCTGGATTTGGGGAATTTCTCCTGTTTTCCCCCTGGATTTTGGGAATTTCTCCTGATTTCCCCCCTGAATTTCAGGAATTCCTCCTGTTTCCCCCCTGAATTTCGGGAATTCCTCCTGTTTCCCCCCTGAATTTCAGGAATTCCTCCTGATCCCCCCCTCTCTCCCCCCCCCCCTTCTCTCCTTCCCGTGGGTCCGGGTGGTTCTGCGCTGGATTCCCGCGGCTGGATTTGGGAATTCCCGGCATTCCAGGGCTGCTCTGCCGGACCCTGGAGGGCTCCCGGCGCTGCTCGGCGGGGTGGCAGCTTTTTGGGAAGAGCTGCTACTCCTTTTCCTGGGAATCCTGGAGCTGGGGGGAGGCCCGGGACGCCTGCGCCGACCTGGGCTCCCACCTGGTCGTCGTCAACTCCGAGGAGGAGCAGGTTCGGGAAAACATTCCCGGGATTTCCGCCCCACTCCCACCCCACGAGGTCCCCGACCGGGAATTTGCCCGCCCTGGAATTTTCCTGCCCTGGAATTTTCCTGCCCTGGAATTTTCCTACCCTGGAATTTTCCTACCCAGGAATTTTCCTGCCCTGGAATTTTCCCACCCTGGAATTTTCCCACCCTGGAATTTTCCTACCCTGGAATTTTCCTGCCCTGGAATTTTCCCCCCCTGGAATTCCCCTACCCAGGAATTTTCCTGCCCTGGAATTTTCCTACCCTGGAATTTTCCTGCCCTGAAATTTCCCCACCCTGGAATTTTCCCACCCTGGAATTTTCCTGCCCTGGAATTTTCCTACCCTGGAATTCCCACCCTGGAATTTTCCCACCCTGGAATTTTCCCACCCTGGAATTTTCCTACCCTGGAATTTTCCTACCCAGGAATTTTCCTACCCTGGAATTCCCACCCTGGAATTTTCCTGCCCTGGAATTTTCCTACCCTGGAATTTTCCTACCCTGGAATTTTCCCACCATGGAATTTTCCCACCCTGGAATTCCCTACCAAGGAATTTTCCTACCCTGGAATTTTCCTGCCCTGGAATTTTCCTACCCTGGAATTTTCCCACCCTGGAATTTTCCTGCCCTGGAATTTTCCTGCCCTGGAATTTTCCTACCCTGGAATTTTCCTGCCCTGGAATTTTCCTGCCCTGGAATTTCCCCACCCTGGAATTTTCCCACCCTGGAATTCCCTACCCAGGAATTTTCCTACCCTGGAATTTTCCTACCCTGGAATTTTCCTACCCTGGAATTTTCCTGCCCTGGAATTTTCCTACCCTGGAATTTCCCCCCCCCTGGAATTCCCCTACCCTGGAATTTTCCTGCCCTGGAATTTTCCCACCCTGGAATTTTCCCACCCTGGAATTTTCCCACCCTGGAATTTTCCTACCCTGGAATTTTCCTGCCCTGGAATTTTCCCACCCTGGAATTTTCCTACCCTGGAATTTTCCTGCCCTGGAATTCCCTACCCAGGAATTTTCCTACCCTGGAATTTTCCCACCCTGGAATTCCCCTACCCAGGAATTTTCCTACCCTGGAATTTTCCTACCCTGGAATTTTCCTACCCTGGAATTTCCCCCTACCCTGGAATTTTCCTACCCTGGAATTTTCCTACCCTGGAATTTCCCCCTACCCTGGAATTTTCCTACCCTGGAATTTTCCTGCCCTGGAATTCCCCTACCCAGGAATTTTCCTACCCAGGAATTTTCCTGCCCTGGAATTTCCCCACCCTGGAATTTTCCCACCCTGGAATTCCCCTACCCAGGAATTTTCCTACCCTGGAATTTTCCTGCCCTGGAATTTTCCCACCCTGGAATTTTCCTACCCTGGAATTTTCCCACCCTGGAATTTTCCCACCCTGGAATTCCCACCCTGGAATTTTCCCACCCTGGAATTTTCCCACCCTGGAATTTTCCCACCCTGGAATTTTCCCACCCTGGAATTTTCCTACCCAGGAATTTTCCTACCCTGGAATTTTCCTGCCCTGGAATTTTCCCACCCTGGAATTTTCCTACCCTGGAATTTTCCCGTCCTGGAATTTTCCCGCCCTGGAATTTTCCCACCCTGGAATTTTCCTACCCTGGAATTTTCCTACCCTGGAATTTTCCCACCCTGGAATTTTCCCACCCTGGAATTTTCCCACCCTGGAATTTTCCTACCCTGGAATTTTCCCACCCTGGAATTCCCACCCTGGAATTTTCCCACCCTGGAATTTTCCCACCCTGGAATTTTCCTACCCTGGAATTTCCCCCTACCCTGGAATTTTCCTACCCTGGAATTTTCCTACCCTGGAATTTCCCCACCCTGGAATTTTCCCACCCTGGAATTCCCCTACCCTGGAATTTTCCTGCCCTGGAATTCCCACCCTGGAATTTTCCCACCCTGGAATTCCCCTACCCAGGAATTTTCCTACCCTGGAATTTTCCTGCCCTGGAATTTTCCTACCCTGGAATTTCCCCCTACCCTGGAATTTTCCCACCCTGGAATTTTCCTGCCCTGGAATTTTCCTACCCTGGAATTTCCCCCTACCCTGGAATTTTCCTACCCTGGAATTTTCCTACCCTGGAATTTCCCCACCCTGGAATTTTCCCACCCTGGAATTCCCCTACCCTGGAATTTTCCTGCCCTGGAATTTTCCTGCCCTGGAATTCCCACCCTGGAATTTTCCTGCCCTGGAATTTTCCTGCCCTGGAATTTTCCTGCCCTGGAATTTTCCCACCCTGGAATTTTCCCACCCTGGAATTTTCCTACCCTGGAATTTTCCTGCCCTGGAATTCCCTACCCAGGAATTTTCCTACCCTGGAATTTTCCCACCCTGGAATTTTCCTACCCAGGAATTTTCCTACCCTGGAATTTTCCCACCCTGGAATTTTCCCGCCCTGGAATTTTCCCACCCTGGAATTTTCCCACCCTGGAATTTTCCCACCCTGGAATTCCCCTACCCTGAAATTTCCCCACCCTGGAATTTTCCTGCCCTGGAATTTTCCTACCCTGGAATTTTCCCCCCCTGGAATTCCCCTACCCTGGAATTTTCCTGCCCTGGAATTTTCCCGCCCTGGAATTTTCCCACCCTGGAATTCCCTACCCAGGAATTTTCCCACCCTGGAATTTTCCTGCCCTGGAATTTTCCTGCCCTGGAATTTTCCCGCCCTGGAATTTTCCTACCCTGGAATTTCCCCCTACCCTGGAATTTTCCTACCCTGGAATTTTCCTACCCTGGAATTTTCCCACCCTGGAATTTTCCCACCCTGGAATTCCCACCCTGGAATTTTCCCACCCTGGAATTTTCCTACCCTGGAATTTTCCCGCCCTGGAATTCCCACCCTGGAATTTTCCCACCCTGGAATTTTCCCACCCTGGAATTTTTCTGCCCTGGAATTTTCCCACCCTGGAATTTTCCCACCCTGGAATTTTCCTACCCTGGAATTTTCCTACCCTGGAATTTTCCCACCCTGGAATTCCCCTACCCAGGAATTTTCCTACCCTGGAATTTTCCTACCCTGGAATTTTCCTACCCTGGAATTTTCCTACCCAGGAATTTTCCTGCCCTGGAATTTTCCCACCCTGGAATTTTCCTACCCAGGAATTTTCCTACCCTGGAATTTCCCCACCCTGGAATTTTCCCACCCTGGAATTTTCCTACCCTGGAATTTCCCCCTACCCTGGAATTCCCCTACCCTGGAATTTTCCTGCCCTGGAATTTTCCCACCCTGGAATTTTCCCACCCTGGAATTTTCCTGCCCTGGAATTTTCCTACCCTGGAATTTCCCCCTACCCTGGAATTTTCCTACCCTGGAATTTTCCTACCCTGGAATTTCCCCACCCTGGAATTTTCCCACCCTGGAATTCCCCTACCCTGGAATTTTCCTGCCCTGGAATTCCCACCCTGGAATTTTCCTGCCCTGGAATTTTCCCACCCTGGAATTCCCTACCCAGGAATTTTCCTACCCTGGAATTTTCCTACCCTGGAATTTTCCCACCCTGGAATTTTCCCGCCCTGGAATTTTCCTGCCCTGGAATTCCCACCCTGGAATTTTCCCACTCTGGAATTTTCCCACCCTGGAATTTCCCCACCCTGGAATTTTCCTGCCCTGGAATTTTCCTACCCTGGAATTTTCCTACCCTGGAATTTCCCCCTACCCTGGAATTTTCCTACCCTGGAATTTTCCTACCCTGGAATTTTCCCACCCCGGAATTTTCCCGCCCTGGAATTCCCACCCTGGAATTTTCCTACCCTGGAATTTTCCCACCCCGGAATTCCCGCTCCCACCACGGAAAATTGTGGAAATAATGGAAATAATAATGGATTGTACGTCGTGGAATTCCCGCCCCGGAATTCCCACTCTGGAATTTTCCTACCCTGGAATTCCCGCCCCGGAATTCCCACTCTGGAATTCCCAGTCCGGAATCCCCATCCCGGAATTCTCCCTCCTTGGAATTCCTTCCCTTGGGCCATTCCCACCCTTGGGAATTCCCGCTCTGGGAAGCCCCCTCTGGATATCCCACGCCGGAATTCTCGCTCTGCAACTCCCACCTTGGAATTCCCAGCCTGGAATTCCCTCCCTGAATTCCCGCTCGGAGATCCCCTACTCCGAAATTCCCCTCCCGGAATTCCCACCCTGGAATTTTCCCCCCCCGGGGAATTCCCCCTCTGGAATTCCCCCCTTGGAATCGCGGCTCCGAAAATTCCCCCTTCCTGCAATTCCCAGCCCGGAATTCCCAACCCGGAATTCCCCCTCTTTCCCCACGACTTAATTCCCCCCCAAAAACTGCTTGGGAATTCCCGGGAATTGCGGAGTTGGGGCCGTTTTTCCAGGAATTCCTGCTGGAGAACACGAACCGGAGCAGCTCCTACTGGATGGGAATGACGGACCAGGAGGGAAAAGGGAAGTGGGTTTGGATCAACGGGGAAAATCCCGACTTCAGGTAGGAATTCCGACCGGGAATTCCCAACGCTCGGGGGAAGGAGCCTCGAAAACCGGGAATAATCAGGGAGTTAGTGGGAAAAAGCCTCGAAAATCCTCAGAAATGGGAAAGAATCAGGGAATTTTTGGGAAAATCCTCAAAAATGGGGAATAATCAGGGAATTATTGGGAAAAATCCTCAAAATTGGGAAATAATCAGGAAATTATTGGGAAAAATCAAATTAATGGGAAAAATCCTCAAAAATGGGAAATAATCAGGGAATTATTGGGAAAAATCCTCAAAAATGGGAAATAACCAGGAAATTATTGGGAAAAATCCTCAAAAATCCTCAAAAATGGGAAATAATCAGGAAATTACTGGGAAAATCCTCAAAAATGGGAAATAATCAGGAAATTATTGGGAAAAATCCTCAAAAACGGGAAATAATCAGGAATTATTGGGAAAATCCTTGAAAATGGGAAATAATCAGGAAATTACTGGGAAAAATCAAATTATTGGGAAAAATCCTCAAAAATGGGAAATAATCAGGGAATTATTGGGAAAAATCCTCAAAAATGGGAAATAATCAGGAAATTATTGGGAAAAATCCTCAAAAATGGGAAATAATCAGGAAATTATTGGGAAAAATCCTCAAAAATGGGAAATAATCAGGGAATTATTGGGAAAATCTTCAAAAATGGGAAATAATCAGGGAATTACTGGGAAAAATCCTCAAATATGGGAAAATCCTCAAAAATGGGAAATAATCAGGAAATTACTGGGAAAATCCTCAAAAATGGGAAATAATCAGGGAATTATTGGAAAAAATCCTCAAATATGGGAAAATCCTCAAAAATGGGAAATAATCAGGAAACTATTGGGAAAAATCCTCAAAAATGGGAAATAATCCGGAAATTTTCCTCCTTCTTTTCCCTCTTTTCCCTCCTCCTTTTCCCCCCTTTTCCCTCCCTCTTTCCTCCCTTTTCTCCTCCTCCTTTTCCCGTTTTTTTCCTGCCCCTTTTCCCTGTTTTTTTGCCCCAAGTTTTTGGACAATTCTGGGCGAGGCCGAGGCCGAGGATCTGAGGAATTGTGGGATCATCGGCCCCAAAGGATTCTGGAGCAACGACCTTTGTTCCACCCCCCACCCCTGGATCTGCGAGAAATCCTGGAATTGCTGACCCGGATCCCGCTTTTCCCACTTTCCCCACGATTTAACCCTCCCCCAAAACCCCCAAAACCGCCAAAATCCCCCCCAAAAAAACCAAAATACCCCCCCAAATCCCTCCAAATCGCGGCAAAACCCCCCAAAAAAAACGATTTCCCCCCCAAAAAACCCAAAATACCCCCCCAAAATTCCTCCAAATCGCACCAAAACCCCCCAAAAACCCCAAATTCCCCCCCCCCAAAACCCCTCAAATAACCCAAATTCCCTCCCCAAATCTCTCCAAACCCCCCCAAAATGCCCCCAAAAACCCAAATTCCCCCCAAAAAACCCGAAATACCCCCCAAAAAATCCCTCCAACCCCACCCAAAGCCCCCCCAAAAAACCCGAACTCTCCCCCGAAAAAACAAAACACACCCCAAAATCCCTCCAAATCCCCCCCAAAAAACCCAAATTCCCCCCCCAAAATCTCTCCAAACCCCCCCAAAACACCCCAAAAAACCCGAATTCCCCCCAAAAAACCCAAAATACCCCCCAAAAAATCCCTCCAACCCCCCCCAAAGCCCCCCAAAAAACCCGAACTCTCCCCCAAAAAACCAAAATACCCCCCCAAAATCCCTCCAAACCCCCCAAAACCCCTCAAATAACCCAAATTCCCCCCCCAAATCTCTCCAACCCCCCCCAAAATGCCCCAAAAAACCCGAATTCCCCCCACAAAACCCGAATTCCCCCCAAAAAAATCTCTCCAAACCCCCCAAAATGCCCCAAAAACCCCGAATTCCCCCCAAAAAACCAAAATACCTCCCTAAAATCCCTCCAAATCCCCCCAACACCCCCCAAAAAACCCAAATTCCCCCCCCAAATCTCTCCAAACCCCCCCAAAACGCCCCAAAAAACCCGAATTCCCCCCAAAAAACCCAAAATACCCCCCCAAATCCCTCCACCCCCCCCAAAGCCCCCCCCAAAAAAAACGAATTCCCCCCAAAAAAAACCCAAAATACCCTCCCAAAATTCCTCCACATCCCCCCAAAACCCCCCAAAAACCCCAAATTCCCCCCCCAGATCTCTCCAACCCCCCCCAAAACCCCCCTAAAACCCCAAATTCCCCCCCAAAATCCCCCAATTCCCCCCAAAATCCAAAACTCTCCCCCCCAGAACCCCCTAAATCTTCGCCCTTGTCCTTCTTTCCATCCCCCAAATTATCCCCCAATAGAACTTGGATTTTTTTAATATGAACTAATTGGGCCCTTTTTTTTTTTTTTGCCCCAAATCACCCCCAACCCCCCTCCCCCTCCAGCCCCAAATCCTGGGAATTCTCAGAAACCCTCGGTGGGATGGAAAGGCTGATTTTCGTGAAGGACTTTTCAGCCAAAAATCGATGTGGTTTTTTTTGGGGGGAGGGGGGAGAGATGTGTCCCTTTAATTCCCATTCCAGGGGGGCTTCCCCCTTCCAGGCCTTGATATCCCAGTTCCAGGGTGGATATTCCCATTCCAGGGGTGGATATCCCAGTTCCAGGGTGGATATTCCCATTCCAGAGGTGGATATCCCGGTTCCAGGGGTGGATATCCCAGTTCCAGGGGTGGATATTCCCAGTTCTAGGGGTGGATATTCCCATTCCAGGGGTGGATATCCCAGTTCCAGGGTGGATATTCCCATTCCAGGGGTGGATATTCCCATTCTAGGGGTGGATATTCCCAGTTCCAGGGGTGGATATTCCCATTCCAGGGCTGGTTATCCCAGTTCCAGGGGTGGATATCCCAGTTCCAGGGGTGGATATCCCAGTTCCAGGGGTGGATATTCCCATTCCAAAGGGGTCGCTCCCATTCCAGGGCTGGTTATCCCGGTTCCAGAGGTGATCCCCCCGATCCAGGGGAAAATATCCCCATCCCAGTCCCGTCTCTCCCGATCCCAGTCCCGTCTATCCCGATCCCAGTCCCGTCTCTCCCGATCCAGTCCCGTCTATCCCGATCCCAGTCCCGTCTATCCCGATCCCAGTCCCGTCTATCCCAATCCAGTCCCGTCTATCCCAATCCAGTCCCGTCTATCCCGATCCCAGTCCCGTCTATCCCAATCCAGTCCCGTCTATCCCGATCCAGTCCCATCTATCCCTATCCAGTCCCGTCTATCCCGATCCCAGTCCCGTCTATCCCAATCCAGTCCCGTCTATCCCGATCCCAGTCCCGTCTATCCCGATCCCAGTCCCGTCTCTCCCGATCCCAGTCCCGTCTATCCCGATCCCAGTCCCGTCTATCCCGATCCCAGTCCCATCTATCCCGATCCCAGTCCCGTCTATCCCGATCCCAGTCCCGTCTATCCCAATCCAGTCCCATCTATCCCGATCCCAGTGCCGTCTATCCCGATCCCAGTCCCGTCTATCCCGATCCCAGTCCCGTCTATCCCGATCCCAGTCCCGTCTATCCCGATCCAGTCCCGTCTATCCCGATCCCAGTCCCGTCTATCCCAATCCAGTCCTCTCTATCCCGATCCCAGTCCCGTCTATCCCGATCCCAGTCCCGTCTATCCCGATCCAGTCCCGTCTATCCCGATCCCAGTCCCGTCTATCCCGATCCCAGTGCCGTCTATCCCGATCCCAGTCCCGTCTATCCCGATCCCAGTGCTGTCTATCCCGATCCAGTGCCGTCTATCCCGATCCCAGTCCCATCTATCCCGATCCCAGTGCTGTCTATCCCAATCCAGTCCCGTCTATCCCGATCCCAGTCCCGTCTATCCCGATCCAGTCCCGTCTATCCCGATCCCAGTGCTGTCTATCCCGATCCCAGTCCCGTCTATCCCGATCCCAGTCCCGTCTATCCCGATCCAGTCCCGTCTATCCCGATCCAGTCCCATCTATCCCGATCCCAGGGCCGTCTATCCCGATCCCAGTCCCGTCTATCCCGATCCCAGTCCCGTCTCTCCCGACTCCAGCGCCGTCTCTCCCGGCTCCCAAGTCTCTCCCCATTCCCGGGATTCCGGACTACAGCTCCCGGCAGCGCTGCCGCCGGCGGCATCCCAGGAATTTCGGGATGTCCGGGATGGCGGAGCCGCCTCTCCAGGCCCCGCCGCGCTAAAGGAACCGGCCCGGGGGGGGGGGGGAGGATCCCGGGGGGGGGGTCCCGGGGGGGGAATCCCGGGAATCCCGAGGAATCCCGGGATTTGGGGATGGCGGAGCCGCTGCTGCGCCGAACCTTCTCCCGCCTCCGGGGTCGGGACCAGCCGAGGGGGAAGAAGGAGGAGGAGGAGGCCGAGGATGGAGGTACGACCCCCCCAGGGGATGGGACACCCCCAAAAAAGGGACCCCTCCCAAAAAAGGGACCCCCCCGAGGGTGGGACACCCCCAAGAAAGAGACCCCCCGAGGGTGGGACCCCTCCGGGAATGGGACAACCCCCCCAAGAAAGGGACCCCCCCAGAGGGTGGGACCCCTCCCAGGGGATGGGACATCCCCAAAAAAGGGACCCCCCGAGGGTGGGACCCCTCCCAGAGGGTGGGAACCCCCCAAAAGAGGGACCCCCCCGAGGGTGGGACACCCCCAAGAAAGAGACTCCCCGAGGGTGGGACCCCCCCGGGAATAGGACACCCCTAAAAAAGGACCCCCCGAGGGTGGGACCCCCCCCGAGAAAGGGACCCTCCGAGGGTGGGACCCCCCCCCCAGGGGATGGGACACCCCTAAAAAAGGGACCCCCCGAGGGTGGGACCCCCCCGGGGATGGGACCCTCCCCAAAAAAGGGACCCCGCGAGGGTGGGAACCCCCCCCCCGAGGAGGAGACTCCTCCCCCAGGAAGGGAATCCCTAAGGAAGAGACCCCCCCATAGGGTGGGAGCCCCCCAAAAAAGGGACCCCTCGAAGGTGGGACCCCCCCAAACCCCAACGCCCCAAATCCGGGGGGTCCCGGCGAGGATGAGGAGGAGGAAGAGGATGAGGAGGAGGAGGAGGAAGAGGAGCCCCTGAGCGTCTCGGGGGGGATTTTGGGGGGTCCCGGGAGACCCTCACTCCTCCCCCTCATTCTCTCTCTCCCTCCACCCCCTTCCCCAATCCCCCAAATTCCCCCCCCGCCCCAAATCCGGGGGGTCCCGGCAAGGAGGAAGAGGAGGAGGAGGAGGAGGAGGAGGAGGAGGAAGAGGAGCCCCTGAGTGTCCCGGGGGGGATTTTGGGGGGTCCCGGGAGACCCTCACTCCTCCCCCTCATTCTCCCTCTCCCCCCCAGCTCATCCCACCCCCCCAAACCCCAACGCCCCAAATCCGGGGGGTCCCGGCGAGGAGGAGGAGGAAGAGGAAGATGAGGAAGACGAGGAGGAGGAAGAGGAGCCCCTGAGCGTCCCGGGGGGGATTTTGGGGGGTCCCGGGAGACCCCCCGGGCCCGGCGCGTACCTGCAGAGCCTGGAGAGGAGCAGCCGCCGCTGGGTCCTGGCGGCCGGGAAGGATCCCGAGGCTCCGGGAAAAGCGGGAATTTCGGCCGGGAATGGCACCGAGGGCGGGGGGGGGGCACATCTGGTACAACCCCATCCCCGAGGACGACGGCGACGACCCCCCCCGGGAGGGACCCCCCCCAAAAAAGGGCGGGGGAGCGGCGGGGGGAGCCGGAGGAGGCGGAGACGAGGAGGAGGAGGAGGAGGAGGAAGGAGACGGGACACGGGGAGGGGGTGAGTGTGCCCGGGGTCACCAGTGTCACCTGGACAGTGGCCCCAGTGTCCCCAGTGTCCCCAGTGTCACCTGGACAGTGGCCCCAGTGTCACCTGGACAGTGGCCCCAGTGTCCCCTGTCACCTGGACAGTGTCCCCAGTGTGCCCGGGGTCACCAGTGTCACCTGGACAGTGGCCCCAGTGTCCCCCGTGTCACCTGGACAGTGCCCCCAGTGTCACCTGGAGCCTGTCCCCAGTGTCCCCAGTGTCCCCAGTGTCCCCTGTCACCTGGACAGTGTCCCCAGTGTCACCTGGACCTCAGTGTCCCCTGTCCCCAATGTCCCACTTCCCAGTGTCCCCAGACCCTTCCCAGTGCCCCCAGACCCCTCCCAGTGCCCCCAGACCCTCCCCACCCTTCCCAGTGCCCCCAGACCCCTTCCCACCCTTGCCAGTGTCACCACACCCTTCCCAGTGCCCCCAGACCCTTCCCACACCTTCCCAGTGCCCCCAGACCCTCCCCAGTGCCCCAA
>NW_022476525.1:0-118734 GCF_009829145.1 Chiroxiphia lanceolata
CACAGAAAGCTTGATTTCTATATAATACAAACAAATTCACACACTGACATACCAGGACCAATAGCTGATGGAAACTGAGAAACTGATAAAGCAGCTATGTTTAACACTATACCTAGAGTCTTAGAACAAGCAAAATTGTCTCACTCATTTTTCCACCAAAACGTACGTTCTCTAAAGAGACAATTCCAGATAACACTTAATCAGACTCGAAACATCATAATGTCATGCCCAAACTGTCAGAAAAACACACCCATGCCATCTCAGAAAGGCGTTAACCCCGGAGGGTTAATGGCAAATGAGATCTGGCAAACAGATATCACACACATCCCCGAATTTGGCACATTAAAGTATGTACATGTAACTGTGGACACACATTCAAAATACATAACTGCCACAGCACCCACTGGAGAAAAAGGCCAAGAGTGTAAAAACACACTGGCTCAGTTGCTTAGCAACCCTGAGTACCCCACATCAAATAAAAACTGACAATAAAAAAGCTTTACTTCCTATCAAATAGAGAAATTTCACATCACAGGTATCTCACACTCACCAACTGTACAAACAGTTATTGAAAGGGCACATCACA
Organism: Chiroxiphia lanceolata; assembly: GCF_009829145.1. NCBI lineage: Eukaryota > Metazoa > Chordata > Aves > Passeriformes > Pipridae > Chiroxiphia > Chiroxiphia lanceolata. The sequence goes on from NW_022476525.1 coordinate 587, forward strand.
CACTGAAACACATGTTAGATAAACAACAAAAAAAGGGGGGAATCTGCGTAGCCCGCAAGAGCGTCTGTGGAAAGCCACATATGTTATCAGTTTTTTAAATTGTGACAGCGCTGAAAGAAGTAAGTATGAAAGGCAACACAGGCCTCAGGCTCCCACCTCACCCAAACCACTAGTCACGGTGAGAGACTTGATTTCGGGACAGTGGACGGGACCGCTAGATCTCGTGACTTGGGGGAGAGGCTACGCCTGTGTGGCGACAGGAAAAGAGCTTAGTGGATTCCTTCAAGGTGTTTAAGGCCCTGCTTAGGTACACAACCACAGCAGCAAGAACCAGAGTAACGCAAAAGGTATAAAAGAGTTATGTTTATGTTCAGGTTTACATTTAGGGATGACCAATGTGGTAAAAAGCAGTCTGTAAAAAATCTATGAATGTGTGCGAGATGAATGAATGACGGCCATCAATGAATGAGAGAGTGAATGAATAAGAGAGTTGTTTGACTGGACAAATATTAAGAAACAAAACACCTCACAAAATAACATTACCTCCACCACACGGTCACTTTAAGAGAATTTAGTTCTGCTAAGCTTAGCCTGTTCCTTAAATAAAGTTGTTCTCCCCAGTTATTCAAAACCCTCAGATTAATGAAGATTATAAATCTATGCACAGTTGGCTAAGGCCTTTAGGTTAATAAAGTTATTTCTCCAAGTTGCACCACCCTTTAGGAATATAAGAAAGTTTTACGAAGTTTACCATAGAGGTATAAGAGGCCAAGCAAGCGATGTGCTGGGTCATTGCAAGCTTTGGTAGTTTACAGTGTAAACAACTGATTGCACTGTTGTTTTTGCAGTTTTTGTGACCTTCTTATACAATTGAGAAGGGGGTGATGTAGGAGGCGTGTCCAAGGTACGGGGGATGTACTGGGCAGGAATGCCCAGGGGAGCGTGCGCCGAAATGGACAACCCAATTGGTTAAGGAGGTCACGTGGTTCTAGAGTATAAAGGAAAGTGCCGAATTCAAATAAGTCTCTTTGTTCTCCATCTCAGAAGAGCGTGCATCCTTCTTTGTCATATAAAGGTACCCCACGCCATACAGCCCAACACTAAAAGCAGCCCCTTGGCACCAGTGGGAGCTCAACACAGCCAGCTTGGGTTGTTTGGGTTCTCTGACCGGATTTTAGGCTCTATGCAGGCAGAGTGTCCTGCCAGACCCCCCAACCTCCGTGTCCCCCCCATTCTCCACTCCCGGCGCTTCCCGCTCGTGGCTCTGTCCGAGCCCGTGTCACGACACGTGGAGGCACCACAACAGGTTCTTTTCCTGAGGGATCCCTTGGGGGGGATTGTCGCTGGGTATCTGTCGAAGGCCTTGGTCCTGTGGGGGAAGAAAGACATGCGACGCACACGCACTAGGATGAAGAGACACACTAGGATGAAGAGCCAGAGAGATGTCTGCCCGCTACGCTGAGCAGGCAGCTTTTTAGTTGGTGCTAAGTTCCACTTTCCCGCACACATACACTACAAACATTTTCTTACAACAACATCCAGGAACGCGGCACCTGCACTCAGCCACACAGCTCAAGGCTGTGTCCATGGGAACTATCTAATTAGCTCTACTGCTCCATGGAAAACGGCCCAACACTTTATAATGTTCCAAACCCCTCAAACTTCAGTTGTGGGGCTGTGACTTCACCCCACAGGGGATGAAAGAGAAACACTGCTGGAGAACCGGAGTGACAACAGGAACAGCTCTTATTTTTGGCACCTCTGGAACCGTAACCATGGATCACTCAGGCGGTGATTCCTGCCGGGACAAGAGTAGGGGACAGAGTCACCATGTCCCTGTGCCCATCCCACAGGATGGGTCCAGCTGCGGAGCCCACAGAGAGGAGGAACTGCACCAGAATCCTACCCCATCCTGCTCCACCCATCCCATCTGACTCCACTCCATTCATCCCATCCCAATCCTGCTCTGAAATCCCACCCCAATCCCACTCCATCCATCCCACCCAATCCCACTCCATCCATCTCAGCTGATCCTGCTTCAGAATTCAGCCCTGATCCCACCCCAGAATTCCACCTGATCCCACTCTGGAATCCTGCCCTGATCTGGAATCCTGTCCCAATCCTGCTCCATCTATCCTGCCCCAATTTCCCTCTGGAATACCACATGGATCCTGCTCCATACCTGTGAGGGAGCAGTCAGTTCCCATGTCTGTTCCTGTGGAAAGAGAAGATTGATGAGATTCTGGCCTGGATCACACACCTGGACCCATTCCAGGATCCATCACGGGATCCACATGGAGAGGTTCTGGATATGCTGCTGGTACTCACCATTGGCCGCAACGCATCTCTTCCTCTCCCTCTTCCCTATGGAAATAAAGTGGGATCAGCACCTGTGGCACAAGATCCCCGGAATGCCACCAGATGGATCCGTGCCCCTTCCCAATCCCCATCCCATGAGTTACCAGATCGGAGCTTCCAGATGCCAAATCCCATGAGGATGAGACCGATGATGATGATGGCAGCGATGACGGACACTGTGACCACCAATGGGATGAGATTCCAGCCAGATTCCGGCTCTGGAAAGCGCGAGATGGTGAGAAGGGGGAGGGGAACCCCCACCCCACTGCTCCACATTCCCAAACTCCTCGTTCCCAAATTCCCAATTCCCACATTGCCCGTTCCCAGCCTCACCCCAGGCGAAGATCCCGGGCTCCGGCATTCCGGCGTGCTCCACCCGGCACCGGTACTGCTCCCGCTCCCCCGGCAGCGCCTCAATCCTGGCCCAGCTGTGGAAGGTGCCGTCGCTGTTGGGAACGATCCCGCCCCACCACGTCTCCTGATCCCAGATTTCATCCCCCTTCAGCCAGTTGATCTCGATGACCCCGGGGTAGAACCCGTACGCGCGGCAGGACAACGTCAGGATCCCGTGTTCCTCTTTCCCGGACACTTGGACGTCAGGAGGCTCTGCAATAGGATAATGGTGGGATCTATCCATGGAATTCCCAAGGAAATGGGACAGCAGTAAGATCCATCCACAGAATTCCCATGGGAACAGGATGAGGGCGAGATGTGTAAACAGAATTCCACGGGAATTCCTGTGTTCTCAAATCTCATATCCCCCGTTCCCATGAGAATTCTGCCCCCACCTTTTTTCTTCAGCACCTCCTGCCCATACTGGACATGTTTCTGGAGCACTTCCAGGCAGGTCTGCTCCAGGAAATTTGTCAACCTCTCCACTGTGATCCCATCAGAGTCCCAGTGCCTCTTGATGATCTGGGCAGCGCCGTCGGCCGCCACGAAGCTCCTGGATCCCAACTGGAAGGAGAGAAAATCCTGTCCGTCGTAGCCTTCCCGATAGGATCCACGGACGCTCCCGTCGGACAGGAGCTCACAGCCACAATCCCGCTGCAGCGTGTGGAGACCTGGAGGGGGAGGAATCGGATCCACAGAGACCCATGGAAGTGTGTCCCAGCCCCACAGGGCCCCATTCCAGCCCTATGGACTCCCATAGTCTGACGGAAGATCCACACATCCCGTCCCAGTCCCTTGGAGTCCCACAGATCCCCCCCAGCCCCACAGATCCACATCCCAGCCCCACAGATCCACATCCCAGCCCCACAGATCCCCCCTTCCCTGGCTCCCCCCACTCACCCCCGCTCTGGTTGTGCCGGATCTGCAGCATGTCCAGGTGGGCGGGGTCCTTTCGCTGGTACCTCCCGTTGATCCGGGACTCGGTGTCCCAATATCCCGGCTCGGCTCCGGCCGCCATCCACAGAGTCTGCGGCTCCAGCCGGCCCCGCTCGCTGTCGTAGCGCACGAAGGGGGTCCCGTCCACGGACGCCACGGCCACGTACCGGGGCAGCCCCGGGCCCGGCTCCGACACCGCCACGCGCAGGTAACGCAGGGAGTGCACAACTGGGGGGACACGGAGAGCTGGGGGGGCTGGGGGGGCTCACGGGTAAAGGAAATGGGCAACGGGGAGAGCCGGGAGAGCCAGAAAGGGGCTTGGGGGTCCCAGGGTCGAGGAAAGAGGGATGCAGGGATGGGGAGAGGTGGGACAGGGGGTTCCAGGGGGTCCCTGTGCCCACAAAAGGGGGGTCCAAGGGATGGGGAAAGGGGGGTCATGGGGTGGGGAAACCTGGGATGGCCAAGAATGGGGGGTCACAGGGATCCTCAGTGTTGAGGAAAAGGGGGCCTGGGGGCTGGGAAAGGCAGGAATGGAGCTCCAGGGGTTCCCAGAGTCAAGGAAAGGAGCTGTTTGGAGTCTGGGAGAGGTTGGATGGTCAGGAAGGGGATGGAGGGGGGTACTGGTAAAGGATAAGGGGGAGTAGGTGGTCCCAGTGCACAGGAATAGAGATTCAGGGGGGTCTTGCTGCCACACAAGGGGGTGTAGGGGGGTCCCTGCACCCGGGGAAGGGGGTGTAGGGGGGTCCCAGTACCCAATAAGGGCAGGGAGAGGGTCCCAGTCCAAGATAAGGGGTTCGGGGAGATCTGGGTGCTGAATAATGAGGTGTAGGAGAGTCCCCTGCCCAGGAATGGAGGTTTGGAGGGTCCCAGTGTCAAGGAAAGGGGGTGAGGGGACCGGGAGAGGCAGGATGCAGGTTCAGGGGGTCCTGTGCCCAGGAAAGGGGGGTACAGTGGTCCCCAGTGTTGAGGAAAGTGGGGTCTGAGAGCTGGGAAAGGCAGGAATGGGGGTCCAGGGGGTCCCAGTATCGAGGAAAGGGGGGTCATGGGATGGGGAGACCCAGGAGGGCCAGAATGGGGGTCCCAGGGTTTCTCAGTGTAGAAGAAATGGGGGGTTGGGGGCTGGGGAAGGCAGGAATGGGGTCAGGGGGTCTTAGGGTCAAGGAAAAGGGAGGTCTGGGAGAGGTGGGATGGTTGGGAAAAGGGGTGCAGGGGGATATTGGTGCAGGATAAGGGGGTCCAGGGGGCCACTGGTGCTGGGCAAGGAGGATTTCAAGAGGTCTCAGAGTTAAGGAAAGAGGGGGCAGGGGCTCGGAGAGGTGGGATGGGTGGTCCAGGGGGTCCCTCTGCCAAGGAAAGGGGGGTCACGGGGTGGGAAGACCCAGAATGGCCAGGAATGGGGGGCCCGCAGGTCCTCGGTGTTGCAGAAAAGAAGGGTTGGGGAAAGGAGGGAATGAAGATCCAGGGGGTCTCAAGGTCAGCGAAAAGGGGTATCTGGCACAGGTGGGATGGCCGGGAAAAGGGGTGCAGGGGGGTCCCGGTGCCGGATGAGGGGGTGCAGGGGGGTCCCTGTGCACAGGAACGGGGGTTTCAGGTGGTCCCGATGCTGGATAAGGGGATTCAAGGGGGACCCAATGCCCAGGAATGGGGGTTCAGGGGCGTCCCGATGCCAGGAATGGGGGTTCAGGGGGGCTCTCGTGCCCGGAAGGGGCGGTCCAGGAGTTCCCGGTTCCGAGGGCCCCACTTACCCTCCGCCGCCCCCGCCGGGGTCCTCAGGAGCCCCAGGACTCCCAGGAGCGCCCCCAGCCCCAGCGCCGGAGCCATGGCGCTGCTCCGCTGGCCCCGCCCACAGCCTGGCCCCGCCCACAGAGCCGCCTCCGGCCCCGCGATTGGCGCCGTTATTTCCTGACCGCCAATGGCAGCTCGATCTGCTCTGAACGTCACCGGTCGCCGAGCAGATCCCGGTGGCGGAGGTTGTGAGGCGGAAGTGACCGAGGGAGCGCGGGGGGCGGGAACGGGGGAATTCTTGGGAATTCACCTGGATCCCCTTTGGGACCCCTCCGGGCACCCCCTGGGCCTCCCTGTGACCCTCCTCGGCCACGTATTGCGGGACCCCCGGGCCAGGCTGAGCTGAACTCCCGGGCCCTGCGGTTAAACTCGGCCTTAAAGGCGCCGCTTTGGGGCCAAAGCGGGGGAAGCGCCGGGATCTGCGGACCCCGCGGGGGGGATCTCCCTGTGCCAGTGCCCTCCCCGGGCAGCCCCCACCGCCCCCCGCAGACCCTCCTCATCCCTCCTGGATACTGCCTTCCAGAGCTTCCCAGGGAAGCTTTTATCTCCCTTTCCTCGGGGTGATCCTAAATGCCAGAGGGGCTGGAGAACCCCTTTCCCAGTCACGGGTTTCCCAGGGAAGTGGGTGCAGGGGTATCCCAGTGTCCAGGAATGGGGGTTCAGAGGGGTGCCAGGGTCAAGGAACGGGGAGGCTGGGAGAGGTGGGATGGCCGGGAAAGGTGTTATAAATTTAGACCACAACGGATCAAATTATCAATTGGAATTTATTAATACAGCAAGCAGAATATGAGCAAATGCAGCGCTGGGCGACAGGGGAGTCTCCGCTCCACCAACTGCCGCACTAACATGTTAAGCAAGTAGTTATTTATATCCTTCCAGTTCCGTCTTCTGTGATGTGGTTATAGTACTCTGCGCATGCCTGGGCTGTTGCTAGGGGGTCGTTTCTGCCTCCAGGTGGTCGTTCAGGATGAAGTAAGACGTCTTCCTCAGGTGTCCTCTTTTTGCCCTCTAGCTCTGGCAGCAGCTGTCTTCCTTATATGGGTTGCCCTTTAAATTCTTGGAACATGGTAAACTTAAGATATACCTTGCATAGGCGTTTGTACAACTTTTTGTGGTTTAGCCTTTGCCTTAGCTTAGCGGTTTTAAGCAGAACATCCTGTTTGATAAACAATGCCACTTACCATAGTCTATTACAATCCCCCCTTTTTATTTTTCACAATCAAAATTTGTTTATCAAACTTTACTTTCTCGCTTACAACAATTATCACGTACATAATCAAAATCATTATCAGCTTCATCGGTGGTTACAACACTGTATCTCGAAGTAATCATTAACAATTTTGCAATCTCAAAGCGTTCTTTAATAAAGCGCAAGATATACTTTAAAATGCATGGTCCAAACACTAGTTCTAATATGATCATGAATATTGGGCCTGCTAAGGTTGAAAGCAGGGTGGTTAGCCATGGTGAAACATTAAACCAGTTTTCATACCATGATTGATTACTTTCTCTATCTTTCTTCCTTTATTCTAACCGCTTCCTTAATTCTGCCATAGCATCTTGTACTACCCCTGTATGGTCAGCATAGGAGCAGCATTCCTCTCTAAGGGCTACACATAACCCTCCTTCTTTTAGAAATAATAAATCTAGCCCTCTTCTATTTCGTAAAACGACTTCCGATAGTGACTTAACAGATGTAGCTAAGTTTTGTATAGATTGCTCTATTCTTGCTAAATCTTCATCAACAGCTAATTGTAAATTTTGTATCTCTTTTCCCTTTACCAAAGAAGTTCTATAGTTACCGCAGTAAAAGGCTCTCTGACTTGTCTGGATAGTCCTCTTTCAAAGTGCCGAAATACATCTTCTGAGGTGTGATACATGATCCTGGGTATGATAATTACTTGGATACAAAATACACTTTCATTAAAGACATTGAGAGATAGGCATGGAGTTACTCTTATGTCTGAGCATCCTTGTACCCCTCCTGAATAGCTATGTTTTGGTTTAATACAACCGGGAGGTCCCCAGGTCACATCTATATATCTGTCTCCTCCGGTAGACCAATCGGAGGCAATGGTTTCACAACCCCAATACCCACAAAAATAATGCCCTGGATAATTACAATAGCTCTTTCCTGGATTAGAGGCTGGACAAATATAAAATGCTTTACACTGCACTTGCTTCTTGCTCAATGTCGGGCATGTTTGTCCAACACATCCTCCAGCTTCAATAGGTATTAGGGAATATAAGTCCAAGTCATTAGTTCATGGGGGTTACCCGCATGTATTGGTGTTGATAACAGTGCAATGGGGACTACAATTATGTAAATAGTGCCTAGAGAAAAACTTTGACTTTTATTAATTCCAATTCTTTTATTAATTTGGGTATTACCAGCCCTCTTACCTTCACCAGTCGTGGGGGAATTCGGCCATTGCAGCTTGTGTGTCCCATGGCTTAGGCTTTTTCCTCCTTCTCCGGGATTTTCTCCTCTGCCTCGCCTGTCGGCTCGGTTGCCTCGAGTCACAGGGTGTTCCATCTTCTCGGCAGCAGGAGTCCCAGGTAGGAATATGCCTTTTATTTTTAGTGAGTCGTAATGTATACGCGGACCACGAGGCGGCTTTTACCATGTACCCGACACACGGCAAGGCACTAATTTCCCGTCGGCACTGGATTTTCACTATATCTACCACAAAAAGGCGCTGGTTCATTTAGGTGGAAACAGAAATATTGAGGATTAATTCTAAATGCAAAATAACTCCACCATCTGGGGGATTTCTACGGGATCCCCGTTGTTTTCAATGCCCAAATAGTAAAATTTTGTTCTGTTCGGTAGCACTGCTCGCAGATTCTTCTAGGAGGAAATCCTCCTCTACAGTGCGTCCACCACTTCTCTTGGCACTTTTTACACTTGACACAAATGAATGGATAGCATTCACAACCCGGTATGTTGCACCGAACTCTTATATTGTGGCAATAAAGGTATTCCAGGTCTGCTCGTCCCCCGAATCTTATAGTAAGCCCTGGCCCCACTTCGCAATTTTCCATAGATAATATACAAACATCAATAAAAAAAATCCCACTATACCATAAATACTAGTAAATACTTAGTTCTAAATTAAAATTAGCAGCAAAAATTTAAATTAGTAGCAAAGAAATTACTCAATGTCTCTATCATAGCCTATCTTCTCAGGACCAGTTTGGTGTCTCTAGAAATGCTGATTATTTTCCAGTGTGAGGGATTCACTGATCCGTTGACGTGACTGGCATGTGTCCATTCACATTCTGCAGCTCTAATTGCTGTTTCTATAGTAAACAAAACAAAATGAAGTCCTTTCCATCTAGGTTTTAATGTCTCTTTGTTTTTCCAGGTTTTTTACTATTACCCAGTCTCTTGGCTTGATGTTATGGATTTTTAGATCTAAAGGTGGTTGAAAGTTGAAAAACATATTCGTTAATACTATTATCACTTATTACCACATGATTTTAGGGTTCTTCGATTCAGTAGGGCATTCCATACATCATTTCAAAGGTTGATACGCTTAAGTCTGCCCAGACCTTGTCCGAATGATTAGCAAGGCCATAAGTAAAAGAATTGTTTTTAGTTCCCCATTCATTCTTTACTTTTGTAACTTGGTTGGCTGTAACCCTTGAGGTAGGGAATGCCTCTACATAATGTGTTAAGTAGTACCAATATCGAATTTATCATTTTTGTCTTTGGAAACTGCAGGTTTATAATACCTTTAATTCGTTTAGGATTTATTCATTTAATCTCGTCCCAACAGATTATATTCCGCTTTCGAGACGAGCAAGAGTTCACCTATATTAAATTTATTTTTAAATACCACAATTTTAATTTTACTTATTTTAAATAGTTTTCTTTGCTCCAATTACTTGCACTCTTTCAGATGATGCTCTACAGGAATTAGGGATTTGTTTAACTGTTGGCTTTTCAGTTTCTGTATCGACTAAAAAGGTGAACTCCTGTTTACAGGGACTTAATTTTAATTTCATCAAGGGCTCAGGATGACTACAGTCCCTTAAAATATAGAGCTCTTGACTGTCTTATTTCTCCTTCAAGCCTTTTTCATCTCGAATCTGTTGTTTACAATTCTTCACATAGCCCTTTTTTCCCACAATGGAAACAACTTCTTTGTTCTCGCCTTGTCACTTCTTTCTCCCTGCTCATTCCCAGAAATTTATGGTCTTTGAGCATCCTTCTATGGTCTTCTCTTACTGCTGCCTCCATCATCTTTACTTGTCGTTTATTACCCTCTCCCTTTCTTCTTACATATACCTTTTGGGCTTCTCTCAACAACTCATCCAGACCTCTATCTTGCCAATTTTCTAACTTTTCAATTTTCTTTCTAATGTCTTCCCATGACTTTGCCACAAACTGTAGCTTAAGCCATATTTGTCCTGATGGGTTGTCAGGGTTGACACCTGAATACAGCTGGAGAGCTTTTCTTAATCTCTCTAGCCATTCAGTAGGACTCTCATCTTTCTTTTGCATCTCATTAAATACTTTATTAATATTTTGACCATGAGACACAGCTTCCCTAATACCCTGAATCACTATTGTTCTTAAATCTTGCATATTGGTTCGGTGGGCCGGGTCTTGATCATCCCAATTAGGTCTCCAGAGTGGCCACTTGGTTTCTGCCTGTGGTCCCTGGGCGTGCTGCGAGTCCCAGATTCTCATCTCAGCCCACCTAATCATGTCTCGTTCTTCAGTAGTAAATAATTGGCTTAGAATTGATTGCATTTCATCCCAGGTGTAAAGATTGGGCCCTAGGAACTGATCAAATCTTTTGGAGACTCCAATAGGATCTGCTAATAGATTTCCCATTTCTCTTTTAAATGCCCGGACATCTCCGGAATTTAACAGTTCGGACACAAACTCTATTTCATCTTGTCTGCCTGGTAATGTTGTCTCCCAGAGGGGGGGGGGGTATAATTGGGAGACCCCCACTCTAACTCCGCCGGGGCACCTGGCATGGTCACACTCTCTCCATTGCAAGGGGGTATATAAGGTGGAGGAGAGTTCCAAGACACTAAATTCTTAAATGAGTCCCCCTGCTTATTTTCCCTTAAGGGGAATAAATAATTCTTTTCACTGGCCTCCAACCAGATGACAGCATAAAAACTTTCTTCTGGACAAAAGGGTCTTTTATCACTGACATACCAATTTAAAAGTTCACAGACCCAGTCCTCAAAAGTGCCGTATGTTGGCCAGTAAGTGGTATTTCCAATTTTTCTACCTCCCCATTCTTCAATGCAATAATAGACCATCTTTTCTTTCGATCTTCTAAAAGTGCAGGAGTAGTAGCTCCAATTTTTAAGGAACTTACCAAGGGGGCTTTCAGGTGGAATCCCCTGCAACTTAACTTCAAAACCTCTTTTTATTAATCTCTTTTCCTCCAGAGAACTATTTCCAATCTCTCTCTGGGGTTCCTCTTTCTCATTATTTTTAACCTCACCCAGAGGTTCCTCTTTTTCTGCGATAGACAAGTCCCTAACAAGATTCCTTCTGCTCTGAGAGCCGCAGCTGCCTAGTGCAGACTGTCTATCTCCCAGAGGGTTCCGCTTCAAGTTAAGTGGTTTTTTATTATTAAACCAAAGTTTTAACTGTTGCCTTACCCAGTCTTCTCCAGACCCATAAACTGGCCAGAAGACATTTTTTACAATTTTCTTCCCTCCCCATATCTTAGTACAATATATAACCATTTTCTGCTTGTTCTTCCCTATTGTTCCCGGGAAGTATTTCCAATTAGCTAAGATATAAGCAAGAGGGGTATTCCTAGGTACAGAGGTACCCTTCCCATGGGTGACAGAAGGCTTGCTGTCTTCTGCCCCCATCTTCTGGAATATCTACAACCACACACACACTCGTTCCCCTTATTCCTGGCCCAGTCCCTCGCGGGAGATGGGAACCGCAGTACTAAAGGGTCCGCTCTCACTTGGCTCAGTGTGTCGAGCCTCTCATTCGTTATATTCCAGGAATCCCAATCCCGCCCGAACGGTAATCCCCGCGAACCAAAATCGCGATACACTTACGCCTCCTGCGTCTTCGTCCGGACTTTTGTGCACAAAATATTACGGGATTTGACCGGTTCTTCCTTTGCTCAATATTCCAAATTTAGGTTCGTCGGTCAGGGTGCAGTGAGCCGTCGGTCTCCTACGGGGCCGCGGACAAGCGCGGGGCGCCTCCCCGAAGAGCCGTAGCCCACCGTTCCTGATCCGAGTCACGGCACCAAATTGTTATAAATTTAGACCACAACGGATCAAATTATCAATTGGAATTTATTAATACAGCAAGCAGAATATGAGCAAATGCAGCGCTGGGCGACAGGGGAGTCTCCGCTCCACCAACTGCCGCACTAACATGTTAAGCAAGTAGTTATTTATATCCTTCCAGTTCCGTCTTCTGTGATGTGGTTATAGTACTCTGCGCATGCCTGGGCTGTTGCTAGGGGGTCGTTTCTGCCTCCAGGTGGTCGTTCAGGATGAAGTAAGACGTCTTCCTCAGGTGTCCTCTTTTTGCCCTCTAGCTCTGGCAGCAGCTGTCTTCCTTATATGGGTTGCCCTTTAAATTCTTGGAACATGGTAAACTTAAGATATACCTTGCATAGGCGTTTGTACAACTTTTTGTGGTTTAGCCTTTGCCTTAGCTTAGCGGTTTTAAGCAGAACATCCTGTTTGATAAACAATGCCACTTACCATAGTCTATTACAAAGGGATTGCAGGAGGTCCCAGAGCCAGATAAGGGGATGCAGGGGGGTCCTGGATCTGAGGAAGGAGATGCAGGGGCCTCTCAGTGCCCAGGAATGGGGATTCAAGGGGGTCCCAGGGGCCAGGAAATGGGGTGCTCCCAAAAGCCCTCCCTGGGAGGAGCAGGAGCTGGGTCAGGAGCTCTGTGGGGAGAGCAAAGAGGGTGACACCGGGATGGGGGGGCGGTATCCGGCAGCAGCTCTGGGTCGGGGGGGGGGGCAGGATCTGACAAACAACGGCGGCTGCCGGGAAGGAACCGGGATGGATTGGGACAGGATGGGATGGACTGGGGTGGACTGGGACACCGGGATGCACTGGGACCAGGACTAGGACCCAGCAGGACCAGAACTGAGGCAACAGAGATCATACTGGGAGCAACTGGGACTAGACTGAAGGTGACTGGGCTCATACTGGCAGTGCCTAGGAGCATGCTGCAGGTAACTGGGATCATGTTGGGGCAACTAAGACATACTGGGAGCAAGTGGGATCATGCCAGAGGTGACTGGGAGCAACTAGGACCACTCTGGAGGTGATGGGGGGTGGCTGTGAGCAACTGGGATCATGCTGAAAGCTTCTGGGAATGACTGGGAGAGACTGGGATCGTACTGGGAGTCACTGGGAGCATTCTGGGGATGCCTGGGATATACTGGGAGAATGCTGGGGATGCCTGGGATATACTGGGAGAGACTGGGAGTGACACGGTTCATATTGGAAGTGACTGGGACCATATATGGAGTGTTTGGCATCATACTGGAATCATTCTGGGAGGGACTGGAAGTGACTGAAGCCATACTGGGGGTGACTGGGGATGACTGGGAGTAACTGGGACCATGCTGGCAGTCACTGGGTTCTTACTGGGATTATACTGGAGGTGACTAAAACCATACTACGAGTGGGAGGAACCATACTGGGGGTGAATGGAAGCAACTGGCACCATGCTGGGATCCTACTGGTATCTTCCTGGGAGTGCCTGAAAGTGACTGATATCAGACTGGGCCCATACTGGGGGTGACTGGGAGCCCCGGGCCCAGCTGGCAGTGACTGGGCCCATACTGGGGGTGACTGGGAGCCCCCGGGCCCAGCTGGCAGTGACTGGGCCCATACTGGGGGTGACTGGGAGCCCCCGGGCCCAGCTGGCAGTGACACGGGCCCATACTGGGGGTGACTGGGAGCCCCCGGGCCCAGCTGGCAGTGACTGGGCCCATATTGGGGGTGACTGGGAGCCCCCGGGCCCAGCTGGCAGTGACACGGGCCCGCACTGGGCGGAACTGGGCAGCTCTGGCCCAGCTGGCCAGACATCGCCATGACGTCATTGGGGGCAGTGTGCCGGGTGCAAAAACCCAGCGCCTCCCTCCGATTGGCTGTTTCCTACGTCACTCCTCGTCCTCGCGCACTGATTGGTCAGCGCGGGGGTGGAGGGGGGACCTGGTGCCGATCCACCTCAGACGGGGCCGAGCGGGACCCGCGGCGGGGCCTGGAGCGCGCTGGGCTCGGACCCGGGACCGGGCGGGGGGAGGCGGAGGGGGCGGGAGGCGCCGCGGGGAACGGGGTCTGGCGGGCTCGGCCTGCCCCGGGCGGGGCGGTGTCGGCGGCCCTGGGGAGCGGGGTCTGGCGGGCTCGGCCCGCCGTGTCCCCCCTGTCCCCTCCCCAGGGGCCGCTGAGGGAGCGGCTGCCCGCGCGCTCCTCCTTCCCGCTGAGCCCCGGCGGGTTCGGAACGGGTTTGTGCCTCCGCCTTGGCCGCAAACATCACATTCGGTCCCCGGCCTGCGACAAGCCGATAACGACACAGTCGAGACACACATTGAGTCGTTATTGTTTCAGAGTTGGCTGCCCGGGGCTGTTTCACAAGTCAAGCACAACTCACAAAGCTTTTTACTATTTCTGCATGTTAGCAAACAAAGCAAAATAAGCTTGCAAGCAGCCACGAGACATTAAAGCTCGACAGAACACTTGCTGGTTTAGACTCAGCTGCTTTCCCTCCTGCAGGTTCTTGGAGAGACAGGGGGTGGCCTCAGGTGGGTCTGAAGGGCCGTCCAGCACCTTGTGGGGTGACCGGGGGGTCTGGAACTGAAAACACCTCCCGGCTGTGCAAGTCCTTGGGACGACACCTTTCCAGGTGTGGTGGTGCATCCCCACCCCCCCAGGCCTCCCTGTGATCTGAGAAATGCTCCTTAGGCCTCAGCCTTGATGAACAGCCCTGGGCTGAGCTGCTCTTGAGCTGCTCAGAAACACTCTCTGCTGCCAGGAACTGGTGCTGTCTAACCAGCTCCTGCAGTTTAACCAACAGCCTGGGAAACTTCTTATTTTTCTTGCCTGAAGAACAACCAAGTGGAATCCTCTTTTTGTTCTCCAACTTTCAGAGAAAGTCACGGACCTGACTTGGGGCCAGGATGGACAATTCCTGTGCCTCAAGCCCCTTCTGAGGGTGCTGAGTGAGACCCTTTGAGGTCTCTGGGGCCGCAGCAGCTGCAGGGACTCTGCTCCAGCACAGGCCTCCCACGGGCTCACATCCTTCTTTTTGGGCATCCCCCTGCTCTGTGGGCTCCTCCTTGGGCTGCAGGGGAATCTCAGCCCCAGAGCCTGGAGCACCTCCTGCCCCTCTTCTGCACTGCCCTGGGGGTCTGCAGAGCTGTTCCTCTCCCCTGTTCCCACTCTGCTCTTCTCTGCACCCGATTTCATCTGCACAAAGACTTTTTCCTCCTTCAATACTGTGGGGGTTCGACCTCCACATAAATCCAATCTTCAAGCTCCCCTCACAATTTGCCTCAACACCGAAGAGAAAGTTTCAGACAGGCACACCTCAGTATGTGGGAAGGGAATTACATACAATTTATTATTACCCAATAAATACTATACAAACTAAAAATATATAATATTAACACAGCTCCCCTTGAACACTCCTACATCAGTTCTGAAGTTGTCTTCAGGGCGATAGTGAAAAAGTCTCTCTCTCATTGGGGTATCAGGGAAATGGGTTCTCTTGCACCCCCACCAGCCCTCAGCTCCTGCTGAGGTCTCATCCTGGGCTGCCAGGGAAACACTCACTTCACCAGGTCTTCATCACAAAAAGGTCCAGGGAGTCAGCTCTGAGTCCTTCCTCCTTGGTTTCATGAAGCTTTCCTCCTAAGCAGTAAGATGTTCCATTTCTCACTCTCCAGGTTGCAGGCTCTGGGTCTCTGCTCAGTCCTGTTTTACCCCAAATAGTTTTCATCAAAAAGTCCTTACTCAGAAAAACCTGCTGGTTTGGCTCTCTTGCTCTTCCTTAGCTGCTGCAGTTTTCAGTTTCAGTAGCCCAGGTCCAAACCCAACATATGGCACCTCCCAGCCCCTCTGGCCCGTCTCCAATTCCTTCAGCCTGGAGTTCTTCCAGCTTTTCCATATATCCCAGCCACTTCTCCAGGCTCCAGACCCCTCTGGCCCATCTCTTGGCTTGGCTCCAATGCCAAGCATGCCCTGAATCCACACGACCGCCTTCCCAGGCGGGGGGGCGAAGAAAAAGAAAGCTCCCTCGCCTTGGTCACAGGGTTCTCAGTTCAGTTCAAACTGTCCCAAGCCCTGCAGTCTAGCTGGGGGGGGAAAGAGGGAGTCTCCCTCACAACTCACACATACTCCTACACGCTGCCTCCAGCCCTGGCCGAGCCAGGGCCGTGGGGGCACAGGGGCCCCCCCTGGGTTATGGGGGGCCCCCATAACCCCTCCAGCTTCTCTCTCACACACACACGCTCTCACACACAACTAAAACTGCCAATGACTGCCGGCTGTTGTGAATATCTAATTTCAAAGGAGTGAAAAAGAACAGCTGCGATTGGTCTCTCAGCGGGAAACTCTCCTGGGACCAACCACCCCAGCTCCCAGCCCTGGGGAGCAGCTCAAACTAAGACAAATACATTCTCCCCGAGGTGAGAATGGGCTCTGATGGGCTCCAACATGGTCCCAGTTGCCCCCAGCAATAGGCTCTGATGGGCTCGGCCTTGGCCAGCGGCGGGTCCCTCCTGGAGCCAGCTGGAATTGGCTCTGCTGGACATGGGGGAAGTTTCTGGCAGCTGCTCTCAGAACCCAGCCCTGGAGTCCCCCTGCTACCAAAACCTGGCAAACCCAATGCACTGCCCAGTATGGATCATCTGGAACATGAGTCAACAGATCTGTGCCCAATGTGGGTCACTGTGGAACCAATGTGGGTCCTCCGATGACTGATGGAGTTGGAGCAGCAGATGAAGCTCTTCCCGCAGTTGAGGTGCTCACAGGGCTCTCCTTACCGGTGGGTCCGTTGGTGTGTGGTCAAGCCAGAGCTGTGGGTGAAGCTCTTCCCACACTCATCACACTTGTAGGGCCTCTCTCCAGTGTGGATGCGCCTGTGCAGGACAAGGTGGGAGTTGCGGTTGAAGCTCTTCCCGCAGTCGGTGCAGAGGAAGGGCCTCTCATCTGTGTGCGTCCGCTGGTGCAGGAGGAGATGTGAGCTGGTCTTAAACCTCTTCCCACACTCAGGACACTTGTAGGGCCGTTCCCCACTGTGGATCTTCTGGTGGCGGACCAGGTCAGATCTCAGGCTGAAGCTCTTCCCACATTCCAAGCACTTGTAGGGCCGTTTCCTGGAGTGCAGGCGCTGGTGGGTGATGAGGTTGGAGCGGTCATTGAAGCTCTTCCCACATTCCCCACACTGGTAGGGTTGTTCTCCGGTGTGGATGATCTGGTGGCGGATCAGGCAGAAGCGCCGGCTGAAGCTGCTCCCACACTCCAAGCACTTGTAGGGCCTTTCCCCAGTGTGGGTGCGCTGGTGGCGGATCAGGTGGTATCTCTTGCTAAACCTCTTCCCACATTCCAAGCACTTGAACGGCCTTTTCCCAGCATGGAGCTGCTCATGGACCTCCAGGTCGGAGCTCTCGCTCAAGCTCTCGTCGCCTTCCTGGCACAGGGTGGGTCTTTCCTCCTCAGAGCACCCTGGGCTGGCTTTGGAGCCCCGTCTCCTGGGGGACCTTCGTGGCTTTCCCTCCCCACTGCCTTCCTGCACCGTGGAGCCCTTCAAAACGGCCTCTCCCACCAGGCTCTGCCGGGGGGATTTGTCCTCCGGGCTCTCCGTCCTCAGCTCGGGGCCTGGGGCAGGAAGGAAGAAGGACAGGGAGGGGATTTGCCTCCGGCCCAGAGCGAAGGCCGAGGACATCCCCCCAACTCCGGCCCCGGCAGGACAGCGGCGGCAGCGGGGTTGTCCTGCAGCCGGGGGCCATGCTCAGCTGGGAGATACAGGACAAGACAGGGCAAAGGGGCATTGACTTCCTCCTCACCTGCCTGGGGGTCCCGGGGCATCTTCCTCTTCCTCGCAGCCTCCTCCTCCATTCAGCCAAGGTTTGGGAAGGAGAAATCCTGGTGTGGGGGGAAAAACAAAGTGTGAGTGCATTGGCTTGGGGGTTCCTCCTGCCCAAGTCCATCTCTACATGTTACTGGGCGGCTTCTGGCCAAGAAAACCTCCAAAACACTATGATTCAGCCCAAAAAGCCCTCCCAGTAGTCCCCCCTCTCTGGTCTCTGTACTTTGGGGTTCTGGGGGTTCCCTGGTCAAGGCTGCCAGAAGTCCCACATGTATTGGGAGTACCCCCTCTCAGGACTCCCCCTTCTCCAGGCTCCCCTTTCTCCAGGGTCCCCCCTGTCTGCACTGCTGGGGGTCCAAGGGCTCCCCCCTCTCTGGGCTCCCACTTCAGTGTCCCAAGGGTACCCCCTCTCAAGGCCCCTGTTTCAGGGTTTGGGGGTCCCCCAGTTCTAGCATCACTCCTCTTTGCTCTCCCCACTCTGAAGGTCCTCTTCCTTCCCCTCCTCCTCCTCCATCCCTTCTCCTCTCCCCAGGACCAGTACCCACCCTTGGCCCCCGTTCCCCCCAAACCCATCACATCCCCCGGGAGAAGCAGGGATGGAGCTGGGGCAGGTCGGGATGGGGCAGCGCTGGGCTCTTGGCTGCTCCCACCCCCTGGGGGGATCCCAGGAAGGGCAAAAGAACAGCAAAAGAGGGAAAAGGGGTGGCTGGAGATAAAAATTCAGGGCTTGTGGCACTTCCAGCCCTTTGGGTTCATCTCAGGAGCCTGCAGATCTTGGAGGGGGGAATGCAGAGACGGATGATGGGGAATCCTGAGGGATTCTGGGGGCAGCGTGAGGGGTTGTGGGAGCCCCTTGCTGGGGGTCGGGCTGGAGACCCCCCGGTGCTCCCGGGACCCCGGGCTGGAGAGTTGTCACCACCTTCTCCTGCCTGGGGGGCTCTGGGGGGACCTCGGCTCCTGGGGGCTCTTCTGCAGCCACAGAACCTGGAGGGACCCTTCCTCTGGGTGGGTCCTCCAGGTGTTCCAGGAGCTTTGGGCTCACCCAGGGAGAGACTGGGCTACACTGGGATCATCCTGAGATCATACTGGGAGAGACTGGGTTACACTGGGATCATCCTGAGATCATCCTGAGATCGTACTGGGAGAGATCGTACTGGGAGAGACTGGGCTACACTGGGATCATCCTGAGATCGTACTGGGAGAGACTGGGCTACACTGGGATCATCCTGAGATCATACTGGGAGCAACTGGGCTACACTGGGATCATCAGTATCTGAGAGTGACTGGCATCATGCTGGGGGTGAGTGGGAGCAACTGGGACCATGTAAATGGCATCATACTGGAAGTGACTGGTGTCACAAGGGGAGCAAGTGGAACCACACTGGAGGGAACTGGGATCATACTGGGAATGACAGGAAGGAACTGGCATGATACTGGGTTCATATTGGCAGTGACAGGAAGCTACTGGGATCATACTGGAGGTGACTGGGACCATATTAGGAGCAACTGGGATTACAGTGGGTGTGAATGGAACCTTACTGGGGGTTACTGGGAGCTCCTTGGCCCATGCTGGCAGCAAGTGGGATCAACTAGAAGATACTGGAACCATGCTGGGGGGACTGGAACCACAGCTGGGGCAGCTGGAATCATACTGGGAGAAATTGGGCCCACACTGGGATCGTACTGGGAGTGACTGGCACTATGCTGGGGCCAATTGGGACCATGTTGTGGGCAAGTGGGATATAGTGGGAGCAACTGGGCTCATACTGGGAGTGACTGAGCTCTGGAAAGGGCAGGAGGGAGAGGGTAAACCCTTTCCTGCTGCTCTGCATTCCCAAAATCCTTGTTCCCAGTTCCCACTCTGGCCCTGACCAGCAGATCCACTCCGGGATCCCTTTCCCTGGGGGCACTTCCCTGCCCTCTCCCTGCCTTCCTGCCCCTGGAAATCGGCACTTGGGAGCCTCATCCCATTGTTTCCTCCTTCTCTTCCCTATTATTATTGGGATCCCCCAGCACCCCCTTTTCCTGGGCACTGGGACCCCCTGCCCAGCCATTCCCAGTTTTCCAGCCCCCAGACCCCCCTTTCTTTGATTCCAGGACCCCTCTGCCCCCCTTTTTTTGGTCATCCCACCTCTCCCAGCCCTTGGATCCCCCTTTTCCTTAGCCCCAATTCCCAGCCACCCCAGGTCACCTCACTCCCAGCCCCCCTTTCCTTCACCCCAGCACCCCCTGCAGCCCCTTCCTGGCTCTCTCAGTTCCCCCCTTTCCTTGACCTTGGGATAACCGCAACACCCAAATCTCCGTGTCTCCCCAGTTCCCCACTCCCAGTGCTTCCTGCAGGGGGGTCCTGGGGTGTCCCAGGGGGTCCCTGAACCCCCCATTTCTGTGCACTGAGACCCCCCGTGCAGCCCCTTATCTAGGACCGGGACCCCCTGCACCCACTTCCTGGCTACCTCACCTCTCCCAGACTCCACACTCCCTTTTCCTGGACCCCCACTGCTGTGAATCAGGGCCCCCTGCACCCTCCTTCCTGACCATCCCACCTCACCAAGACCTCAGACTTTCCCTTTTCCTTGACCATGGCACCCCCTGGACCCCCATTCCCGCCTCTTCCAGACCATAACCCTCCCTTTCCTCAACACCCAGGACCCTCTGAACCCCCTTCCAGAACATCCCAGGTCTCCCCACCCAATGAACAACCTTTCCCTCACACTGGAGGCCCCTGGAGCCCCCTTTCCTGGGCACAGGGACCCTCTAGACCCAGTCTGGTGCCGATCCCTACATCACCCCTTTCTCCTTGATTCTGGGACCCCCCCTTGAGCCCCCATTTCTGGGCACAAGAACCCCCCTGCACCCCCTTATCCTGCACCAATACCCCCCTGCACCCTCTTTCTCTGCCATCCAGCCTCTCCCAGCCCCCAGGTCTCCCTTTTCCTTGACACTGGGACCTCCTGGACTCCCGTTCCTGCTTTTCTGAAACCCCAGACCCCCGCATTTTGAACACTGAGGAACCCCCTGAACCCACTTTCCTGTCATTGTGTGTCCCCCTACCCTGTAACCTGGACCCCCACTTGACACCCCATCCCACCTCTCCAAGTCCCTGCACCCCCTTTTCCTTAGACCTGGGACCCCCGGGAACCCCCTTCCCCAGCACTGTGTCCCCCCTGCACCCCCAAGACTCAGCCCAAAATGACCCTCCCAGCACTACCCCCTCTCTGCTCTCTCCACTTTGGAGGCCCGAGGGTCCCCCCTCTCCTGGATCCCCCTCTCGGGCTCCCAGGGCTCCCCCCTCTCCGTGCTCCGGGCTGGCAACCAAGGGCCTGACCCAGCAACACCGACCCCACCGCGGGGGGGACCCGCATCCCCCCGCCCACCGCCGGGAACCCACCCCGGGACCCCCAAAAACACCTCCCGGGGACCCCCGATAGCCCCCCGAGGCGCATTTGCGGCTCAGCTTTGGGGTCCTGCAACACCCAAACATCCTCTCCCTCAAAACCCCACAAACCCAGAGCCCCCCCAGACATTCGGGGCTCGGCTCTCGAGTCCCGCAGCACTTTCTCTCTCCTCTCTTGCCCGGCCCTGTTTCCCAGCTCCGGCCCAGCCCCGCGGCAGCACCGACGCGGCATCCAAGCCCCGGGGCCATTCCCGCTTCCCTTCCCGGCCCTTCCCCGGGCCCAGCCCGGCTCTCCTGTTCTATCCCACCCCCGCACCGAGCTCTGGGGGGCACGGCAGGGATTGGGGGGCTCTGCTGGGCCTGGCGAGCCAGCGCCCGGCAGGACTTTGGGAATGCGGGGGGAGCTCCTGCAAGTGTTGGGGACAAGAAAACACAAGAGCTCCCGACACGGGAGCGGGTCTTTGTTCAGCCTGACGGGAATTCAGAACGAGCAGCGCGGCCCCGACCGCTCGCTCGGGACAGGGGGCTCGGGGGTCCCCTCTCTCCAGGGCCCAAGGGATGGGGACACGAAGGGACCCCAAGGGAAGCCCTTTCCCGCCGTCCCACCTCCCCTCATCCCCCCTCTCCCACCCCTTTCCCCCCGTCCCCCCAAACCCCGGCTCCTTCCCAGCTCCCTTTGGGGGTGACCCACCGCCCCTCGCGCTCAGTTTGCGGGTCCCATCCCCTCTTTTCCCCCTCTCCTTCCCCCTTTCCCACCGTGTCCCCCCGCTCACCCGAGAGCTCCGCGGCCGCAGGGACGGAACAGGAAAAGGCGGAGCGGGAGGAACGGGAGGGGATAAAGCAGGAAAAGGAAACGAGAGAGGATCGCCCCGCCCCGTCCCGCAGGTTCCTGGGAACAAGGAGCTCGTCCCAAAAATCTTGGTTGGTTGGTTCGTTGTTTTTTGTTCATGGCGGGTAGGGGGGTGAATGTTTGGATCTTGCAGGACCCCAAAGCTGAGCCCCAAATGCCCCTCGGGGGGCTATCGGGGGTCCCCGGGAGGTGTTTTTGGGGGTCCCGGGGTGGGTTCCCGGCGGTGGGCGGGGGGATGCGGGTCCCCCCCGCAGTGGGGGTCGGTGATCCCGGGTCAGGCCCCGCCGCCTCCGCTGTCCCGCGGTACCGGCGGGGGGGCTGGGCCGGGGGGGACGGACGGACACGACCCAGCGGGTTTGGGGACCCCTCGGGAGAGCCGGGGGTGCGGGAGGAACCCCGGAGTGGGGAGAGCGGAGCGGGGCGAGAGCGGAGCTGGGGGACCCCCGGCAGCCTGGAGGGGGAGCACGTGGGGGGGACCCCGGGAGCCTGAAAGTGGAGCCCGAGGAAGGTGGGACCCAGGAGAGGGGGGACCTTGGGAACCCGGTACCTCCGAGCAGAGAGAGAGGGGAGAAGGGACCCCTGGGACCTCCAAATTTCCCCGTATCCCTGAGCAGCACCGTGGAGAGCGGGGAAAGTTCAGGAACCCAAAGTGGGGAGACTGGAGAGGGGGCGATTCTGGGATTCCTGGGACCCCCAGAAGCCCGGAGAGGGTGACGACTCTGGACAGGAGGAACCCTCAATGTGCGCGGGACCATCAGGAGCCTGGACGGGGGGAACCCCAGAATGCCAAAGTTGAGACACTGGAGAAGGGAAACTCCTGGGAGGGTTTTTTAAGGCAGAGTCTTCATGGGTTTGTGTTTTTCTGGGATGAATCTTGGTGTTTTGGAGGTTTTTACAGACACAAGATGCTCGGTGCTTCTAGAGATGGACTTTAGTAGGAGAAACCCCCAACCCAACACACTCACACCTTGGTTTACCCCCCACACCAGCATTTCTCCTTCCCAAACCTTGGCTGAATGGAGGAGAAGGCTACAAGGAAGAGGAAGATGCCCCGGGACCCCCAGGCAGGTGAGGAGGAAGTCAATGCTCCTTTGCCTTGTCTTGTCCTGTATCTCCCAGCTGAGCATGGCCCCCGGCTGCAGGACAACCCCGCTGCCGCCGCTGTCCTGCCGGGGCCGGAGTTGGGGGGATGTCGTTGGCCTTCCCTCTGGGCTGGAGGCAAATCCCCTCCCTGTCCTTCTTCCCTCCTACCCCAGGCCCCGAGCTGAGGACGGAGAGCCCGGAGGACAAATCCCCCCGGCAGAGCCTGGTGGGAGAGGCCGTTTTGAAGGGCTCCACGGTGCAGGAAGGCAGCGGGGAGGGAAAGCCACGAAGATCTCCCAGGAGGAGGGGCTCCAAAGCCAGCCCAGGGTGCTCTGAGGAGGAAAGACCCACCCTGCGCCAGGAAGGTGGCCAGACCTTCATCCAGGGCCCTGACCTGATGGTCCACATTCAGTTTCAACCCAGGGAAAAGCCCTACAGGTGCTTGGAGTGTCGGAAGAGCTTCGCCCAGATCTCCCACCTCTTCTACCACCAACAGGTACACACTGAGGAGGGGCCCGTGTGATTGAAATTGTGAAAGAGCTTCATCCAGAGCTCCAGGCTTAGCACTCAGCAATCCCTGCACACTGGGGAACACCCCTACAAGTGCTTGGAATGTGGAAGAGCTTCAGTTGGAACTCCTGCCTCATCACCCACCAGCGTCTGCACAGTGGGGAGAAGCCCTACAAGTGTCAGAAATGTGGGAAGAGCTTCAGCTTGGGCTCCTACCTGATCCACCACCAGATGATCCACATGGGGGAACGGCCCTACACGTGTGGGGAATGTGGGAAGAGCTTCAGTGACTGCTCCTACCTCATCACCCACCAGTGCCGACCCTATAAGTGCCTGGAGTGTGAGAAGAGCTTCAGCATCAGGTCCAACCTGATCCACCACCAGAAGATCCACACCGGGGAACGGCCCTACGAGTGTCCCAAGTGTGGGAAGAGGTTCTAGACCAGCTCCCATCTCCTCATCCATCAGCAGACGCACACAGGGGAACGGCCCTGCAAGTGTCCTGAGTGTGGAAGAGGTTTTGGAGCAGTTCATGACTTTTCCTGCATAAGCAAGGGCACGAGGGGAACAGTGCTGATCCTGTTGGGATCTGGTCACCAGTGGTGTCCCACAGAGATCAGTGCTGGGCCCAGTTCTATTTAATATCTTTATCGATGATTTAGATGAGGGGATTGAGTCCACCATCAGCAAATTTGCAGATGACACCAAGTTGGGGGGGAGTGTTGATCTGTGGGAAGGCAGGAGGGCTCTGCAGAGGGACCTGGACAAGCTGGAGACATGGGCTGATTCCAACGGGATGAGGTTCAACCAGGCCAAGTGCCGGGTCCTGCCCTTTGGCCACAACAAGCCCCGGCAGCTCCAGGTTGGGACAGAGTGGTTGGAGAGCAGCCAGGCAGGAAGGGAGCTGGGAGTGTGGATTGACAGGAAGCTGAACAGGAGCCAGAGTGTGCCCAGGTGGCCAAGAGGGTCAATGGATCCTGGCCTGGCTCAGGAACAGTGTGGCCAACAGGTCCAAGGAAGCGATTCTTCCCCTGGACTCAGCGCTGGTGAGGTCACCCCTGGAGTGCTGTGTCCAGTTCTGGGCCCTCAGCTCAGGAAGGACATTGAGGGGCTGGAGCAGGTCCAGAGAAGAGCAGTGTGGCTGAGGAAGGGACTGGAGCACAAGTGGTATGAAGAGAGGCTGAGGGAGCTGGAGAAGAGGATGCTCAGGGGAGATCTCCTCAGTCTCTACAACTCCCTGACAGCAGGGGGGAGCCAGGTGGGCGTCCGTGACATCTCGGGCACAGACCCCATGAGGTGTAATGGAATCCTTTATTACAGTTCTTTCACTGTCTGTATACCCCGTTACATCAGCAGTAAATTCCTGTTAGTAACTCTTCTCTAGATCTACTTTTTAGTTAAGCATTCACTGCCCATGAGAAAAATACTCCCAAGCACTTTCCCTCACACAAAGACACATCTCACCACATCCACTTTTATCTTGCCAAGTTCCCCTTAAGTTTCTCCCAGGGTCCTGTAATCTCAGTTCCCTACATCTCCCTCTTCTTTATTTTCTAAGGCACTTAAAGGTAAAGCTGTATGGACTTGTACAACCACCAAGGCTTGAAATCTTTTTCACCCATGGCCCTAATCCCAAAGTCCAATCCCATCCTTCAAAGGGGTTCCATCTGTTGTTCACCATCAGCTTCTTTGTTAGGTCCTGTAACTGTTGTAAAGCTTTTGTGAATGGAGGTTGATTAGTCACTCAAGTTCATGCAACACATCCCATCAAATCCTTCCCATCCATGTCCCTGTGCTAAAAGCAAAAAGTCAATAGCAGCTCTATTTTGCAAAGTAGCATGTCTCACTAACTATCTGTCAATAAATCTGCAATAGCCTGACTAGTAGCATTTGTCTGTTTTGCTAACCAACATGTAATTTATCCAAAACTAAGGGCCATGTTTATATAAACAAAGTGCTCTTGGCAGTTTTCCCGGTAATGTTCCCAAACATTCCCAGACACTGTACCAAAACAAACCGAGATAACCCAAAGTTTCCCAGCCAATGTCCCCGAACTAACAGCAAACGTTTTCCCTCCCCCCCATTGGGTAAAGGAGAGAGAAGGGAAAAGGGAAAAAAACCCCAAAGGACCTGAAATAAACTGAACTAAAGCAATATTTATATATTTACACTGAATTGCAGTTACAGAAAACTATATACATATAAGAAAAGAGAACCTCAATCCCGAAAAAACTGAAAAACAGATATACCCAAATATACACGGCTAATAGAGAGCCAGCAAACAAAAAGAATCTTAATACTTCCCTTGAGAAAGCAGAACTGTGCCAACAGACTTCTCCTACGAGTCGGGACGAAGCAACCACCTCCCGAGGCCTGTGAGGCCCCACAGCCCCTCACAGGAGCTCAGCGAGGCCGCCCCTTCTCTCCAACCCGGCCAGAAGAGGCCTGAGCAGCCAATTTCCTCCCCCTTGTATTAATACCTCTGCTTACGTAAGGAATAGAATGGAATTCTGGGAACATAGAGCACTTCCCTGGTTTCGAGCTTGTTGCCAGGAAGGGATCAGACCCAGCCAGCATGGGTTTAGGAGGGGTAGGTCCTGTCTGATCAACCTGATCTCCTTTTATGACGAAGTGACCCGCTTGGTGGATGAGGGGAAGGCTGTGGATGTGTCTGCGTGGACTGCAGCACAGCCTTGGACACCGTTTCCCATGGCACATTCCTGGAAAAGCTGCAGCCACGGCTTGGACAGGGGCACTTTGTGCTGGGTTAAGGGCCCAGGGAGTGGTGGGGATGGTGCTGCATCCAGTTGGGATCCGGTCACGGTGGTGTCCCCAGGGATCAGTGCTGGGCCCAGTTCTATTTAATATCTTTATCGATGATTTAGATGAGGGGATTGAGTCCACCATCAGCAAATTTGGAGATGACACCAAGTTGGGGGGGAGTGTTGGTCTGCGGGAAGGCAGGAGGGCTCTGCAGAGGGACCTGGACAGACTGGAGACATGGGCTGATTCCGATGGGATGAGGTTCAACAAGGCCAAGGGCCGGGTCCTGCCCTTGGGCCACAACAAGCCCCGGCAGCTCCAGGCTGGGACAGAGTGGCTGGAGAGCAGCCAGGCAGGAAGGGAGCTGGGAGTGTGGATTGACAGAAGCTGAACAGGAGCCAGAGTGTGCCCAGATGGCCAAGAGGGTCAATGGATCCTGGCCTGGCTCAGGAAGAGTGTGGCAGCAGGAGCAGGGAAGTGATTGTTGGCCTGAACTCAGCGCTGCTGAGGCCACCCCTGGAGTGCTGTGTCCAGTTCTGGGCCCTCAGCTCAGGAAGGACATTGAGGGGCTGGAGCAGGTGCAGAGAAGAGCAACGAGGCTGAGGAAGGGACTGGAGCACAAGTCCTATGAGGAGAGGCTGAGGGAGCTGGGGATGTTCAGCCTGGAGAAGAGGAGGCTCAGGGAAGACCTCATCACTCTCTACAACTCCCTGACAGGAGGTTGTAGCCAGCTGGGGGTTGGTCTCTTCTCCCAGGTAGCTATCAGTAAGATAAGAGGGCATGGTCTTAAGCTGTGCCAGGGGAGGTTTAGGTTGGATATTAGGAAGAAATTCTTTCCAGAGAGGGCACTCAGCCATTGGAATGGGCTGCCCAGGGAAGTGGTGGATTCTCTGTCCCTGGAGGTTTTTAAGAAGAGACTGGATGTGGCATCAGTGCCATGGTCTGGGAACCACGGAGGGGTTGGATCAAGGGTTGGACTTGATGATCTCGGAGGCCCCTTCCAACCCAGCTGATTCTGTGATTCCATGATTCTATACTAAAACTGCTACACCCACACACAGGGACACATCTCACCACGTCCACATTTATCCTGCCAAGTTCCCCTTCTAAGTTTCTCCCAGGATCATAATCTCAGTTCCCTACACCCACCATGTGGGCATAGGTTCACCTCAGCCCCTGAAAATGAGGAGGGGGAACCCCAAAAGATGTTTATAGCCCCCAAAATTGGCGGGAAGCAGCAGGATCATCTCCAAAACAGGCTCCTTGTGTCCCTCCTTATGGTGCCCAACTCCAAGTTCTGGAGCCACGTGTTCCCACTCAAATCTCCCAGTACCCCTCTCAGGAGTGGGGGCACTCCAAAAACTCCCTCAGTACTAGAGGGTACCCCAAAACTTCCTCAGGAAGGAGTGATACCCCAAAATCCCTTCAGGAAAGAGGTCCCTCCTGGCCTCATCATCCCCAACATTCAGCTTGTTTTGCCACTGGGGACGAGGATCAGCACAAGAAACACAGACACCAACTTTAAAGAATAAGTTTGTAAATGTACTATAGTGCAAACCAGCAAGGAAATACAAAAGAAGCCAAGAATTATAAAAGGATAAGCTTAGCAATGCACCTAATCATTGCTACAAAGAGTGTCTATAGTGATTAAGAAAGATACATCAGCAGTTAACCCATTTAATGCATTACCGTCAGCTGGGGAGCCCCGGTCGCAGTGAAGGGCCAGAGAACCAGCCTGGGAACTGGGGAATCCTACCCAGTGCATCCACTCCCAGGTGAGGCCTTTGTCCTCGCTGTGAGAGGGTCCAGCTTTTATATTGTCAAACAAACAAGCTTACATCATGGCTTAGTATGGAAAATGTCTGGCTTTCTTCTCTCCTTAGTTTTCACCCAAAGCCTGGCCAGGACTCAGAGGAAAATCAAGGGAGTCAGTTTGGACCAACTACTGTCCAATAAGGCCAGTTATCTACTTCCATGGCCTTGACCAGTCTCTAAATACAGAAAGATAGATACATTAATAAAAAATACAAATATTCACTAATTAAGTAGATACCAATATATCTTACTATCACGTTTAGTATTACGTATTTTACTAAGGATTACATAGGATTTTGGCTAATAAGCAGATACATGACTATATATAACAGTAGGTTGGAAGGTTCATCTAGAGATCAGCTCTGGCTCAAGGCCCGTTGTTCAGGCCTCAGAACTTCAGAGGGATACCTTGAAACCCCCTCAGGAACGGGGTCCCCCCCGGCCTCTTCATCCCCAACCTTTAGCTGTCTCCTACCAGACCGCATCCCAGCTTTCCCAATCCCCATCTCACACCTCCCAGTTGCCTCCCACCCTCCCAGGGGTTTAGAGGCAGCTGTGGGACCAAGTACTTTTAGGGTGGGATTCAGTCATTTTGAGGTGGGGGTCAAGATATTCTGAGGTGGGATTGAGGCAATTTCAATGGCATTGAGTCATTTTGTGGCAACAGATCGATCCCTCTCAACTTCTGGGAGCAAAGGGATGGAGAAAACTCCCCCAAACCCTCTCAGAACCACAAAATCCTCCTGAATATTCCCCCAAACCCCAAATCCCAGTAAAGTGGTGGGGGTTTACATGTCTTTATTCAATTTCTTTATGTTTATCCCAATTCCAGGTGTTTCCAACTCACCTTTTTTCCTCTCTCCTCACCCTTTTCCATCATCCCCTTAATCCCCAGCTTCCCCCCAGCTTGGTTTAGGGGTATTTCCCCTCCTCCTGCTTTGCTCAGTTGCAGGGTTTCAGCCCCCTTCCCACTCAGTTTAGGAATCCCATCACCCCTTCCCCCCCCCCATCCCTTTTCCATCATTCCCCCAGCCCAGCCTACGCCTGATTTGCAGGTCCCAGATTCTCCCACAAACTCTCCTGTTTTGTTTGGGGGTCCCAGCTGCCCCTATTTCCCCCCCTCCCACTGTTTTTCTCATTGTCCCCCAACCCTCAGCTCCCCCCACATTAAGCTTGGGGGTCCCGCTCCCCTTTTACCCCCCCCCCCCCGACTCCTTCTCCTTTCTCATCGCCCCCCAATCTTCAGCACCCTCCATGCTTGGTTTCGGGGGTCCCAGTCCCCATTCCCACTCACTTTAGGGGTCCCACCCCTGTTTTTTTCCCCTCTCTCCTCCTTTCCAACTGCCCCCCCCCCCTGCTTCCAGCACACGCTCTCCCCCACACTCCCCTCTCCACTTCACGGGGAATGGAGAGCTCGTAGTTGTGCCCAAAAGGACCAGGGCTGGAGATTGGAATGGATGTGCCTCACGTTGCTGTGAGCCATGATTTGAGGTGTGACGGGAATCGCTGTCACAGGAACCACCCGAACCAGCGCAGGAGGAGCCTCACAAGCAGCAGTTTCAGGGCAGCGGGGGCCCGACCTGAGCTGCCTTTGCTGCCCAAAACTGCCCACACAGCCCCTCTCCTGCCCCGAGGGACTGTGTCCCGTGCCAAGTACCCCACGCTGGACGGAGCAGACACGGACTCCACTCTACCCCACAGGACGGAGCAGACACGGACTCCTCTCCCTGAGCGGGAAGCAGCGGTGGGACCCCCATCCCCCTGTGCCGCGGAGCGGAGGGAGGGAATAGGGGATAAAGTGAAGTCTGTGAAGGAGGGAGGGGTGGGGGAAGGTATTTTATTAGGATTCTTTTGACTTCTCATCCTCCTGCTCGGATCTGAGCCGTTCCCAATCCCATCAATGTCCCCCAGTCGGGTCTTTGTGCCCGCCGCGGCGATCGGACACTACCCCGTTCCTGCCCCCCGGCCCGGGCCGCGCCACAAAATGGCGGCGGCAGAGGTCAAGTCCCGCCATGATTGGCTGCTTCCCCCGTCACTCCTCGCCCTCGCGCGCTGATTGGTCGGATCGGGCGGGCACTGCCCGCCCCCTCCCTCTGCCGGGCTGGGGCAGCGGCGGCAGCGCCCGGACGGCGCTGAGGCGGCGGCGGAGCTCGGGGGGCGGCCCCGGCGCAGGTGGGACCCGCACTCGGTCCTGCCGGGGCTCGGGGCTCGCTGCGGGCGGAGGGGGCGGAGGGGGCGGGAGGCGCCGCGGGGAACGGGGTCTGGCGGGCTCGACCTTCCCCTGGCGGGGCGGTGTCGGCGGCCCTGGGGAGCGGGGTCTGGCGGGCTCGGCCCGCCGTGTCCCCCCTGTCCCCTCCCCAGGGGCCGCTGAGGGAGCGGCTGCCCGCGGGCTCCTCCTTCCCGCTGAGCCCCGGCGGGTTCGGAACGGGTTTGTGCCTCCGCCTTGGCCGCAAACATCACATTCGGTCCCCGGCCTGCGACAAGCCGATAATGACACACTCGAGAGACGCATTGAGTCGTTATTGTTTCAGAGTTGGCTGCCCGGGGCTGTTTCACAAGTCAAGCACAGCTCACAAAGCTTTTTACTATTTCTGCATGTTAGCAAACAAAGCAAAACAAGCTTGCAAGCAGCCACGAGACATTAAAGCTCGACAGAACACTTGCTGGTTTAGACTCAGCTGCTTTCCCTCCTGCAGGTTCTTGGAGAGACAGGGGGTGGCCTCAGGTGGGTCTGAAGGGCCGTCCAGCACCTTGTGGGGTGACCGGGGGGGGGTCTGGAACTGAAAACACCTCCCGGCTGTGCAAGTCCTTGGGACGACACCTTTCCAGGTGTGGTGGTGCATCCCCACCCCCCCAGGCCTCCCTGTGATCTGAGAAATGCTCCTTAGGCCTCAGCCTTGATGAACAGCCCTGGGCTGAGCTGCTCTTGAGCTGCTCAGAAACACTCTCTGCTGCCAGGAACTGGTGCTGTCTAACCAGCTCCTGCAGTTTAACCAACAGCCTGGGAAACTTCTTATTTTTCTTGCCTGAAGAACAACCCAAGTGGAATCCTCTTTTTGTTCTCCAACTTTCAGAGAAAGTCATGGACCTGACTTGGGGCCAGGATGGACAATTCCTGTGCCTCAAGCCCCTTCTGTGGGGGCCCCATAACCAGCAGTGCTGAGTGAGACCCTTTGAGGTCTCTGGGGCTGCAGCAGCTGCAGGGACTCTGCTCCAGCACAGGCTTCCCACGGGCTCACATCCTTCTTTTTGGGCATCCCCCTGCTCTGTGGGCTCCTCCTTGGGCTGCAGGGGAATCTCAGCCCCAGAGCCTGGAGCACCTCCTGTCCCTCCTTCTGCACTGCCCTGGGGGTCTGCAGAGCTGTTCCTCTCACCTGTTCTCACTGAGCTCTTCTCTGCACCTGATTCCATCTGCACAAGGAATTTTCCTCCTTCGATACATTTTCCCTGAGGTGTCACTGCCATCTCTGATGGGCTCGGCCTTGGCCAGCGGCGGGTCCATCCTGGAACCAGCTGGAATTGGCTCTGCTGGACGTGGGGGAAGTTTCTGGCAGCTGCTCACAGAACCCAGCCCTGGAGCCCCCCTGCTACCAAAACCTGGCAAACCCAAGGCACTGCCAGCATGGATCACTTGGAATGTAGGTCAGCAGGTCTGTACCCAACATGGTTTGCAGTTAGGTCACTTGTAGGGGTTATTATGGACACAGGACACCTAGTGACTTCTAGAGATGGACTTGGGCAGGAGGAACCCCCAACTCAATGCACTCACACTTTGTTTTTCCCCCCACACCAGCATTTCTCCTTCCCAAACCTTGGCCAGATGGAGGAGGAGGCTGTGAGGAAGAGGAAGATGCCCCAGGACCCCCAGGCAGGTGAGGAGGAAGTCAATGCCCCTTTGCCCTGTCTTGTCCTGTATCTCCCAGCTGAGCATGGCCCCCGGCTGCAGGACAGCCCCGCTGCCGCCGCTGTCCTGCCGGGGCCGGAGTTGGGGGGATGTCCTCGGCCTTCCCTCTGGGCCGGAGGCAAATCCCCTCCCTGTCCTTCTTCCTTCCTGCCCCAGGCCCCGAGCTGAGGACGGAGAGCACAGAGGACAAATCCCCCCGGCAGAGCCTGGTGGGAGAGGCCGTTTTGAAGGGCTCCACGGTGCAGGAAGGCAGTGGGGAGGGAAAGCCACGAAGATCTCCCAGGAGGAGGGTCTCTAAAGCCAGCCCAGGGTGCTCTGAGGAGGAAAGACCCACCTTGTGCCGGGAAGGCGGCCAGAACTTGAGCCAGAGCTGCGACCAGGAGGTCCATGATCAACCTCCCACCAGGAAGAAGCTCTACAAATGCTTGGAATGTGGGAAGACCTACAGCCGGAGCTCCATGCTCCTCACCCACTGGCACACCCACACGGGGGAACAGCCCTACATGTGTGGGGAATGTGGGAAGAGCTTCAGTCACAGGTCCAGCCTGATGCGCCACCGGAACATCCACACCCGAGAGCATCTCTACACATGCTTGGAATGTGGGCAGATCTTCAGCCGGAGATCCCACCTGATTGGGCACCAGATCATCCACACCGGTGAACGGCCCCACAAGTGCTTGGAATGTGGGAAGAGCTTCAGGCGGAGCTCTCACCTGATTGGCCACCAGCGCAGCCACACGGGGGAACGGCCCCACAAGTGCTTGGAATGTGGGAAGAGCTTCAGCGACAGCTCCACCCTCCACAACCACCAGCGCATCCACACCGGGGAACGGCCCCACAAGTGCTTGGAATGTGGGAAGAGCTTCAGCTGCAACTCCCACTTAAACTTGCACCAGAAGACTCACACTGGGGAACGGCCCTACAAGTGCTTGGAATGTGGGAAGAGGTTTCTGACCAGCTCACATCTCCTCAGGCATCAGCAAATGCACAGGGAGGAGAGGCCCTTCCACTGCACTGACTGTGGGAAGAGCTTCAAGGACAACTCCATGCTCGTCACCCACCAACGCATCCACACTGGGGAGAGACCCTACCAGTGTGAGGAGTGTGGGAAGAGTTTCACCCGCAGCTCCCACCTTGTCAGGCACCGGCGCATCCACAGCGGGGAGAGACCCTACAAGTGTGATGAGTGTGGGAAGAGCTTCACTCAGAGCTCTAACTTGACCACACATCAACGGACCCACCAGTAAGAGAAGCCCTGTGAGCACCTCGACTGCGGGAAGAGCTTCATCTGCTGCTCCAACTCCATCACCCATCGGAGGACCCACGTTGGATGATCCACAGTGACCACATTGGGCAAAGACCTGGTGACTCACATTCCAGATGATACACATTGGGAAGACATCTGGCAGGTGGTCTCCATCGTCCTGGTTCCCTGTAGGCATCTGGATGAAGGCAGGGGAGGAACATTCATCAGGACACAGACTAAGATTGGAAATTCATTGGGAAGAGCAAGTTTTTTGACTTTAGACCTGTGGCAGAACATCTCCCCTGGAATGCCCAAGCAAACTATGCCACAGCCTGGTGGGGTAAGGAATACGGATGCAACACTGTACAGAAGGGTCCGACAAGATAGAAGGTCAGGGTGCAATGACCACTTTATTAAGGGAGGACTGGGACTTATCTAGGGTTTGGCTGAGGGAAGTTTGGTAACCGAGGCAGAGCATGAGATGGACAGGGTATAACAGGATAGGAGAACAAAGGGAAAGGAGGGAGGAACTTGGGAGGAGTTGGGAGTCAAGGACCAATGGGAACTCACTCCACATTGCGGCACTTCTCAGCCAGTCAGTGTGGGATGAGTGGGAAAGCAGGGGAGAGCAAGGGAGTAAACAACTTCTGGGGGGAAAAACTGTGGGCAAGTCCAGGCAAGTTCTGGGTAATACATTTCAAGGGGATTAATACAGAGATATATGGGGAAATACATTAAATGGGGTTCAGAACGGGGATATAAACGTGGAAATCCATAGGCTGTCATCTCTTCAAGCACCATACAGGTTCCTCCATGCCTGGAAGCGTTACCATTCCGATTCTTGTTCCTACACATCTCCCCCTTTTTTGTTTTCTTGAGGGATTGACAGGAACACGGTGTTTCGTATAAGTCTTTTACATGTAGCTATAACACAGCAGATGGTTAATAATAACACAAAGAGAGTAAACAAAACTCCAAAACATATTAATAGAATCTGTTTAGCCCAGTTGGGTAAATTGGGTGAGCCTAGTTTGCTGAATAAATCGTCGGTAAATACTTTGGGGGAAAATTTAATGTCATTAATCAGAGCATGCAATGTGTTAATACTTTGGAATACCGATTCAGAATGATCAGAAAAATTCAAACAACACATTCCCTCAAAGTCTTGACATCCGTGGCCATGCATTAATAATAGGAAATCTATTGTGGCCCTGTTTTGAAGGGACACCTCTTTTAATTTTTGGGTGTCTCTAACTAAGGCTTCTAGGGCAATGCTGGTCATTTTGGCCTTTTTTGAGAGCCAACATCCCATGTGTTTCAAGGTATTGAGGGCGTGTGAAGCACCTATTCCTGTGATTATAAAGGAACTAAAATAATTACCAGTAGTAGACCAAAGGTCGATATTGGGGTCGCAATCTTCAGGAATTTTTGGGATAGGGAGGACTCCTGCTGGAGGGTATGAGGCTCCGGGGGGAATTAGAGCGATTTTTGATGAGGTTGAAGAACCTTCTTTTGCCCATTTAAGGGGAGATTGGGGGGTAGGATAATTGAGAGAGTCTTTCCCGTAGGACTCAATGGCCTGGCCACAGGCTAGTTTCCAATCACTTTTCAGAGGGGGCCGAGTTGTGGTAAGTTTTTTAGTGGTAACAACTGGTTTCTTAGGAGTGGTGTATAGACTTGGTGGTCGGGGGGTAAGAGGCTTCACCTCCAGCCCTACTGCAGGGTATTTCGCTTTCAGAATATCTTTGAGAATAGGGTTCTGCATTTTTATCAATTCAAAGTCCCGTTTCTGCCGAATCAGGGTAGCGGGTTTTTCATTAATTAATTTAAATTTGAGAGGATGGAACAAGGTAATTTGACCTGTGGTGCAGGGCATTCCAATGGGGTATGAAGAGACTCCAATCCACGCTCTTTCTCCACATATTAAGAACTGTCCCTAGGCTTAGAGCCCACTGATTCCGTAGTGATTATCTCTGGTATAGTGTTGTTGCACCACAGGGAAGTATCTTTGTATAATTCTTTAAAAGGGGTAACATCATTTTTCTCGATTCGGGAAGTGGACCGGGACACAAATTTGAAGCATTGATTTGTAATTACTGATCCTAGGGTCTCAAATTCGACAGGCTCTTCTTCAGTATATGAGGAAGACTCAAAATAATTTTTAAAATTATCGTTGAGGGGAAGACCAACCAAACACGTTTGGAACAAGTTATTGACATTGTTAACAGAGAGACATATAGCATCATTATTGGTTTCCCGCACCAGTTTCACCCAGATGTTCTCGGGTTGCTGGTATGCCCAAACTGGAATGGCTGGCGTGGGTTCGGGTGCTGTGAGGATTATTCTGATACTGAGGGAGATGACATATGTGGTCCACATATTGTTCCTTGAAAGATTTTCACTTGTCTTGCTGGGACCCACTTGGGTCCAGTATCTGCGGAAATGCAGGCGTACCCTTTCCCCCAGGTAATCAGGGGAAAGGGGCCTGTCCACTTGTCAGTCAAAGGATCTTTATAAAGTATTTTTGCTTTTTTCGGACCTTGTACATTCTCTGTATTAAAATGTCTTTCTATGGGATTTCTGCTTGTGGGCATGTCAGATTCCTCCAAAACGTTTAAAAAATTTAGGACATACATAATTTTCTCTAATCTTTCCTGAGGAGCCATACCCATGCTCCCCCTTTTTTGTTTTCTTAATAAATTTTTTTTATTTTGGTGGGCACGCTGTACAATACCTTGCCCTGTGGGGTTGTGAGGAATCCCTGTGGTATGGTGAATACCCCAATCACTAAAAAAACTTTTTGGTTTCTGTAGATGTATAGGAAGGGCCATTATCTGTTTTTATTTGCTTTGGGACCCCCATTCTCGCAAATGCGGATAGGAAATGTTTCTTAACGTCTTTACTCTTTTCACCGGAATGTGTGGTGGCCACGATCATTTTTGAAAATGTGTCAATGGACACATGTACATATTTTAGTTTCTCGAATTCTAGCACATGCGTAACAACCGATTGTCAAATTTCCCGCGGCTCCAACCCTCTGGGATTGGTTCCTTCTGAGGTGAGTGGAGCAACCACTTGACAGTCAGAGCATGCCTTTAAGATTTCTTTCGCTTGATTTAACTTTAAACCAAATTGTTTCTGTAGCGATCGCGCATTCTGGTGAAAAAATTCATGAGAGATTTTTGCCTGTTGATACAAATTTGGTATTGCAGGCATACCTGCCACTTGATCCGCAATTTGATTCCCCTCCACCACAGGGCCTGGTAGTGCAGTGTGAGACCGGGTATGTACAATGTAGTATTCGAATCTTCTACTGTGGATCAAGGATAATAATTCATTTAGTAATTCAGACAAACGTCTGTTTGAAACTTCTTTCAGGCAAGAGTTTTCAATTCTTTTCACAATGCCCACAACATAGGCCAAATCAGACACAGTGGTGATTGCTTCATTTTGGAAGATTTTAAAAGCGCGCACAACTGCTGAAAGCTCCATGATTTGTGGTGAACCTGGTACCTTGTGGATGTCTTGCTGCCAGTGGTCATTCTCCAGCCAAACAATGACCGCATTTCCGGACCCATCGGTGAAAAGTGTTTTAGCCCCCCTTATGGGAATCTCTGATTGAACAATCTTTAATTTCAATGGGATTTGTATTAATCTTTGGATAAATTGACACACCAGGAGGTGAAATTTTATCTCTCCTGGGTATCCACCGATGGCAATTTGGAAATCTGTGGAGGTTTGCAGCAGTTGTTCGAGCTACACAGAGGTTAATGGGAGGTAGACACGATCGGGTTCACTTCCATTGAGCTCTAAGCTTCTCATGCACCCTTTGAAAATCAGCTTGCCAATCAACTCCGCTACAGTCACAATAGTCTTTTGAAACTGGTGTGGGAGGAATATCCATTCCCATAAGTAGAAGTCCTTGTCATTAGCTGAGAACTGGCCTAAGATGGCCAGCGGCTGCTGGGTCTCTCTGATGATTACTAAAGAAGATGGCAGTTCTTCCATCTTCCTGTTTGCTTGGTGTCTAGATATTTTTTCCTCAGCTATGGAAAGGGCTTCTTCTGCTTCCATAGTCAAGGATCTAGGGGAGGACAGATCTGCATCTCCTTTTAATAACTCAAACAGGGGGTGTAAATCACGGGTTGTGATTCCCAGCACATGACGCATCCAGTGAATTGGTCCCAACAGTTTCTGGAGATCATTTAGGTTTTGAATTTTTTTGTCAATTGCAACTGATTGTGGCCTGATAGATTTCACGTTAATTTGGAGTCCAAGATATCTCCAAGGTGCTTCTCTTTGCACCTTCTCAGGGGATATTTCTAATCCGTGTAAATTTAGAGCCGAAACCATGGAATTTAAGGTTTTTTCGACTGCCAGTTCTGTTTTTGCACAGATCAAAACGTCATCCATATAATGGAAGATGATTGATTGCGTAAAGTTTTGCCTGATTGGAGCTAGAATTTTTGCAACAAACATCTGACAGAGTGTCGGTGAATTTCTCATCCCCTGAAGGAGCACCTTCCACTGGAACCTGCAGTGGGGTTCACAAGCATTGATTACTGGGACCGAAAATGCAAATTTGGACGAATCAACCAGATTAAGAAAAATATGAAAGAAGCAGTCCTTAATATCTGTCACCACCAGGGGCTATTCAGCAGGGAGCATGGATGGAGATGGCATGCCCTGCTGAAGGGTTCCCATAGGTTCTAGGACTTCGTTAACTTTGCACAGGTCCTGGAGAAATCTCCGGAAACTTGAGGATTTTTGAATGATAAACATTGGAGTGTTCCAGGGACTGGTGGAAGGCTCCAGGTGTCCTTTAGCCAATTCCTGATCTACTAACTGATTTAACATTTGCAGCTTTTGTTTGGGCAAGGACCACTGATCTACCCAAGCTCCATCCCCGCACAGAAGGAAAAACCCTTTAGGGAGCTTCATGTTTCTTGGCACGTGTTCTGTAGCCACAGTAGTGGCAATTGATTTGTTGCACCACAGCAAGGAAGTTCCCTGGTAAATGGGCTTGCTGGCGGATACATTATGGGGTGTAAATAATTTTGGTTCCATGTATCTGTGGAAAACAACACAGTAGCTGGTGGGGAGGGAGCTGAGGAGATCAATCTCCTGAGGTGAAATGGGAGTGAACACCTGGCTCGAGATGGCTTGAGACAACGTAGCTGAGTTCAGTGGGAGGTAGCCTGAGAGCTGGCTTTGAAGTACAAACATGTTCCAGACCTCGCCTGGGGTGACAGGGATACCTACTAGGTACATTTGGAAGGGATTTCCAGCACTGGACAAGGCCAGTCACAAGGTGTCTGTGCCCGTGGCTTTGGCCAACGTTACCCACAGGTTTTTAGCAGGCTGTTTCATCCAGTCTCTGATCGGTGATGAAGTAGCAGTGGTAGTAATCATTCCTATGACGATGGCGGTGACTGCGCAGGTGCAGACGGTCCACATGCTGTATCTGTGTTCCTGAAGATCCACCCTCTTCTTGCCGGGACCCACTTAGGTCCTGTGTTTCCTGAAATACAAGCGTACCCTTTCCCCCATGTGATAAGGGGAAAGGGGCCTGTCCAATTCTCTGTTAATGGATCTTTATACATCACCTTCGCTTTTTTTACATCCTGTGTTGTACCTGAGTTAAAGTACTTATCAGTTGGACTTCTGTTTGTATGAGTTTCCGATTCCTCCAACAAATTTAAAAAGTTTAAAACCTACATTACTTTTTCCAGTCTTTCTTGGGGGGTCATACCTGTACTCCCCTTTTTCTGTTTCTTTAGTAAATTTTTTATATTTTGGTGGGCTCTTTCTACTATACCTTGTCCTGTGGGGTTATGTGGGACTCCAGTGGTATGTGTACACCCCATTCCTCAAAAAACTTTTTTGTATCTGCAGGGACATAGGAAGGCCCGTTGTCCGTTTTAATTTGTTTTGGGACTCCCATTCTTGCAAATGCTGATAAAAAATGTCTCTTCACATCTCTGCTTTTTTCACCAGAATGTGCGGTGGCCACAATCATCTTCGAAAATGTGTCAATGGACACATGTACGTATTTCAGTTTTCCGAATTCAGGTATGTGCTTGACATCCGACTGCCAAATCTCTAACGGTGTCAATCCTCTAGGATTGGTTCCCTCTGGAACTAATGGGGCAACCATTTGACAGTCAGGGCACGCCTTTAGAATCTCTTTTGCCTGTGCTAATTTCAGGCCAAATTGTTTTTGCAGTGACTACACATTTTGGTGAAAAAATTCATGGGAAATTTTAGCCCGTTGGTACAAATTAGGGGTAACAACCATACCTGCCAGATGATCAGCAATCTGGTTTCCCTCCTCCACAGGGCCTAGTAGAGTAGTGTGAGATCTTGTGTGGACAATGTAATTTTCAAAATTTCTGTCACAAATTAGAAACAACAAGTTTTTTAGCAGACCAAATAGCTTTTCATTTGAAACTTCTTTCAAATACGAGTTTTCAATTCTTTTCACAACGCCCACAACATAGGCCAAATCTGATATAATATTGATCGCTTCATCTTTGAAGATTTCAAAGGCACGAACAACTGCTGACAACTCCATGATCTGGGGAGAACCTTGGGCTTTATGAATATCTTGTTGCCAATTACCGTTTTATTGCCAGACGATTACAGCGTTCCCGGTTCTCCCAGACCCATCGGTAAACAACGTGTTGGCACCTTTTACTGGCATTTCTGATTGCATAATTTTCAGTTTCACCAGGATCAGAATTAACCTCTGTAAAAATTGGCACGCCGGAAGGTGAAATTTAATTTCTTCCGGGTAGCCTCCAATGGCAATCTGGAAATTGATGGAATTCCGCAGCAGTTGTTCCAGTTGCTCGGAAGTCAGTGGGAGGTCCATGCAACTTGGCTCCTCTCCACTGAGTTCCAAACACCTGGTGCATCCCTTGAAAACCAATTTTCCAATCATTTCCGCTAGGGTAACGATTGTTTTTGGGAATTGGTGTGGGAGGAATATCCACTCCCACAAACAGAAGTCTTTAGTGTCCGTTGAGAATTGGTCTAATATGGCCAGTGGCTGTTTGTGCTCTCTGATAATAATTAAAGAGAATGGCAGTCCCTCCATCTTTCTGCCTATTTGTCTCTCCGATATTTTCTTCTCGACCGTGGAAAGGGCTTTTTCTGCGTCAGGAGTTAAAGTTCTGGGGGAGGACAAGCCTGCATCTCCTTTTAGCAATTCGAATAGGGGGTACAAATCACCAGTTGTGATCCCCAGTTCTGGTCGAATCCAATTGATCGCTCCCAATAGTTTTTGGAGGTCATTTAAATTTCGGACTTTCTTATCAATCATAACCGATTGAGGTTTGATAGATTTAGAGGTGATTTGGAGTCCGCGGTAACTCCTGGGTGCTTCCCTCTGCACTTTTTCAGGGGATACTTCCAATCCTTGGGAATTTAGGGCCAAAATCGCCAACTTTAGAGTCTTTTTGACTGCCGATTCTGTTTTGGCACAGATCAGTACATCATCCATATAATGGAAGATGATTGACTGTGGAAATTTTTGTCTAATGGGTTCTAACACTTTTGCCACAAACATCTGGCATAGTGTCGGGGAATTTTTCATCCCCTGAGGAAGCACTCTCCATTGGAACCTGTGATGGGGCTCACAAGTGTTGATGGCTGGGACTGACAACGCAAATTTGATCGAATCAGCCAGATTGAGGTAGATATGAAAGAAACAGTCCTTTATATCAAATACCACTAGGGCCATTCAGCAGGGAGCATGGGTGGAGATGGCATTCCCTGCTGGAGGGCTCCCATTGGTTCTAGGACTTCGTTCACTTTGCACAGGTCCTGGAGAAATCTCCAGGAACCTGAGGATTTTTGTATCACGAACACTGGAGTGTTCCAGGGACTGGTGGAAGACTCCAAGTGTCCTTAAGCCAATTCTTGATTAACTAGTTCATTTAAAACTTGCGGCTTCATTTTGGGTAGGGGCCACTGATCCACCCAAACAGGAGTTTCAGTTTTCCAGTTAAGTCTGGGCAGCTGCACCTGCTCAGTGACCCCCCCTAAAAATTTTCCTTTGTCCTCAAGCTCAGCTGCCATTGTTCCATGGCGTCCCGTCCCCACAATGTTATTGGAATATTAAGGACATATGGTTGAAGGGATGCAGGTCTGCCCTCTGGCCCATATACTGTCAATATTTCTCGGCTTCTGACTGGATGCCGCGAACCTCCTACACTGCTCACACAAGTGTCAGTGGACTGGGCTGGCCAGCCGGACGGCCAGTCCCACGCTGCCAGAATAGTCACGTGTGCCCCTGTGTCCAATAGCCCTTCCACCTTAATTTTCTGCGGATGTCTCGGTGCTGAAAAATAAATAAGACATGTCAAGAGAGGTCGAG
Organism: Chiroxiphia lanceolata; assembly: GCF_009829145.1. Lineage (NCBI taxonomy): Eukaryota > Metazoa > Chordata > Aves > Passeriformes > Pipridae > Chiroxiphia > Chiroxiphia lanceolata. The sequence continues at coordinate 42,074 of NW_022476525.1, forward strand.
AGGACTTCATGGAGGTTGCCCAGTTGGCCTCCTTCAGCACCTCACTCCTCTCTTCCTCATCCTTAGACATCACACAAGTCAGGGCATCTGTAGAGATCATCTTAGTGACAGGGAACCGATCTTCTAGCTGCATGAGTGGGAGCACAACAATATTGTCATTGGCAAGACCTGTTAGGAGGGTTGGAACTACCATCATGCCCCTTTCCACTGCTGAGAAGTGAGAGACTAATAAGTACGTTTGTTCTGGGTATACATTTGCAGATGGCCTAACTCTGGCCAACTGTTCGTATGAACTGAGATGGGTTGAGGGGTGAATGACAGGTAGAGTAATCCACTCCAACGGGGTGCATTGCTGCCTAACTGGGACTGGAGCCGGTGCGGGCTCCCACACTACGGGGTATCTGGGTGCGGTGTCGGGCGCAGGATGGAGTGCAGCTGAGGGGATGCTTGTGTCTTTGCACCCCCCTGAGCGCTCTGCCTCCCGTTTCCCAAGTGCTCACAAGAGCACGGACGAAGGTCTGGTAGCGAACTAAAAGTCATTTTCCTTTTAAGTCCTGGGGATTTCCTTGGGGGAAGAGGCTTACCATTAATATTGGTTAGGGACCTACAACTGGCGGACCAATGGCGGCCTTTCCCACACCTCCTGCAAAGTGTCTTTGGGGCATTAGGTTCTGTCATCAACTCCGGGCAATGTTTTTTGAAATGACCTTTTTGCCCACAGTTAAAACAGGACTGGGATCTGGTGAGAGCGGCATCTAATAGGCGTGCTTTATGGAACCCAGAGCCAATGTTCTTACAGGCCTCTATCATCTCAAGTAGTGAGGGGTTTTTCAACATTTTGAGAGCTTTTTGACAATCCTCATTTGCTTTTTCAATTACCAATTTGTTAAAGAGGATGTCTTGACTTTCCTTTTGTTGGACTTGTCAGCTAATAGCCTCTTTTAATCTAGTAATGAAGTCCACAGAAGGTTCTTTTGGACCTTCATTAATTGGCATAAATGAGGGAGTCTGAACATATGCACCTGCTACCCTTTTAACTGCTTCCATAGCCAATTCTTTTGATACATCCAAATATTTCAAATCAATTCTGGATTAATCGTCCCTACTTGAGTAATGCCCTTCACCATAAAGCATGTCTATAGCCTGTCTCACCGGTATTCCCCTCCGCTCCATCTTTTCATTGACGTAAGTAGTGATTAATTTCTTCCACTCCATCTCAAAGATGGATGATTGTACAGTGGAAAATAGTCCATTTACAACTGCACGAATATCGTATGGGATTAATCTATATGCTAAAAAAAAATGATTCCGAAAGGCCAACCGTGAAGGGCGCTCATAACCCCTACTGAATGATAGCTTTTTTAATGTCCTTCAGCATTGGGTAAGAGATAGGCCTCCACTCTGGGGCCTTGCCCTCCTCTAAATAAATTGGAAAGGCCTTAAGGAAGTCCACGTCGTTGGCTTGAGCAGCCTCTTCCCTGAAAGATTTCCAGATGTTTGGATGATTTGCCTGCCTCTCAGGGGAGTGCTGCGAATAGTCTGAGTCAGTGTCTTGTGACTGGTAGGTGGGGTAGGGCTCAGTGGAATGGGCCCTATGGGCGCAGCCATGTTTTCGGAAACTTGACCTGACCTTTGGCCTGGCCCCGCCCCTAACTTCCCGTCTGTCCCTGGAGGGGGTTCTTTCCAGGGAGGAGGCGGAGTTGGAGGGAGAGGACGTACGTGTGGGCGTGTTGGGGGAGGAGTCCCTGACGTGCACAGGCGGAGGCGGAGGTGGTCTAGGAGGTGGTGCTGAGGGAACCCACCCCCTTCTTTCCCGTGCTGGCATTTCCCGTGGCAGCTTTTCCCGCCTTCGCTCCTCGCGCGTCTCGCCTCTCTCCTTCTTGGCGCCATTTTGTTTGTGCCATGACGCAGTTTCTCTCTCCCCCCCGCCATCTTGTGACTGGTGAAGTTTGTGTGCCGAGGTAGTTGTCGTTTTGACAGATAGCAGTTTCGTATGTGATTTCTTGGGTTTTGTGGATTTTTCGTGGAGACCACTGTCCAGGTTCATCATCTGGTGCTGTAGCACCATCAGAACTAGTCTCCAGGTAATCAGTGCTTCTTTTGCAGTCCGGTCCCCTCTATCATTATCTCGCCACAGATCATAGCCTATCGACTGCCACTGGTCCACAGAGGTGTTTTCTGCAAGTATGTGACCCTTGTGGTCCAGCCACTTGGCAAGCACTTTAGCGTATTTTTTATCCAGGGGGTGACCGTGTTCAATGATAAAGTCTTTGAGTCATCGGTAGACGAATTTTTGAGAGGTGGACAACGAGAGTCCCATGGTGACTACAATGACTTCAACAATTGTCCATGATGTTATTAATCCTCCCTTTTATGGGTTTGGGTGTCAGGGTGAGAAGTGGAATGTTCCCAGCTGCTCACCTTCTCCGGTGCGTCGACTGGTGTGACCCAATGGTCCACAGTCATCCGTCCAGCTGAGGAGGACCGGCGGGGTGGACACTGCTCCTGGTGTCACCTGAGCCCCAGCAAGCACACAGGAGTTCTCTCAATGTGAGAGACCTTCTACTGTGCCCTGCTGTTGGGTGCCATCTGCCACAGCCCGAGGGTAGAAGGAATAGGGACATGACACTGCACAAAAGGGTTCTGACACAGTAGAAGGTCAGGGTGCAATGGCCAATTTATTAAGGAGAACAGGGACTTATAGAAGGTTTGGGTAAGGGGAGGTCTGATAACGGGAGTGGAGCATGGGATTGACACCTCAGGGTAGAACAGGATTGGGGAACATGGAAAAGATGGGTGGAACTTAGGAGTATCTAGGGAAGGGGACCAATGAGAGCTCACTCTGCACTGTGGCACCCGCCAGCCAATCAGTGAGAGATGAGCGGGAAACCAGGGGAGAGTAAGGGAGTAAACAACTTTTGGCAAGTCCAGACAAGCCCTGAACAATATAAACCAAGGGGATTAACATAGGAATAGCTGTAGGGGTACATTGAACATAGTAATAAGCTGGGGAATAATGTGAAAGTCCGTGAATTATTAAGTCGTTCAGGCTCCGTACAAGTCCCTCCAGGCCTTGAATATCTCCCAGTCGCTTTGCTGTTCCTCCTCAATCATCCTCTTTAGATGGGGTGATTTTCTTGGGAGAAGGAGTTCGCTGTTAACGTTTGTAAGGGATCTACAATGAGAGGACCAGTGGTGGCCCTTCCCACATGTCCTACAAAGTGTCTTGGGGCATCAGATGCTGTCGTTAGCTTAGGGCAATGTTTTTTCATGTGTCCCTTTTGTCTGCAGTTGAAACAAGATTGGGACCCAGTCAAGGCGGCAGCAAGCAAGCGGGCCTTGTGTGACCCTGACCCTACATTCTTGCATGCTTCTATCATTTCAAGTAGGGTAGGGTTTTTTAACATTTTTAGAGCCTTCTGGCAGTCTTCATTAGCTTTCTTGTACACTAATTTATTAAACAGGATATCCTGGCTCTCTTTTTGTTGAACTTGACGAGTTATCACCTCTTTTAGCCTCGTTATAAAATCAACAGAAGGTTCTTTCGGGCCCTGATTGATGAGGGTGAGTGATGGCATTTGGACATAAGAGTCCAACACCCTCTTTAGGGCCTCAACTGCCAGCTCTTTGGTAACATCTAGATACTTTAAGTCTATTCTCGATTGTTTGTCCCTGCTCGCATAGTTTCCTTCTCCATATAACATATCTACTGCCTGTCTAACCGGAATCCCTCTTCTCTTCATCTTTTCATTTAAGTATGTAGTAATTAGTTTTTTCCACTCAGTTTCAAAAACTGAGGACTGCACCGTGGATAGCAAGCCATTGATTACTGCCCTGATGTCATGGGGGATTAATCAGTATGCCAGGAAAAAAGACTCCAGGAGTCCCACGGTGAATGGGGCTCCAAGGTCGTACTGTATGATGGCCTTTTTTATATCCTTTAACACTGGATAGGATATGGGCCTCCATTCAGGAGCACAGCCTTCCTCTAAGTAAATGGGGAAAGCCTTCAGGAATTCCACATCATTGGCTGGGGCCACTTCATCCCTGAAGGCTTTCCAAATGTTTGGATGTTTAGTGTGGCTTTCCGGTGAATGATGTGAGTAGTGTGTGTCTATGCCCTGAGTGTAATGAGTGTCATAAGCTTGGGTGGAATAGGCCTCATGGGCGCGGCCATGTTGCCGGAAGTTTGTCCCAGAACTAGACCTAACCCCGTCCCTTTCTCCCCTCTACCCCGGAAGGGGATGGGTCTGGTGAGGAGGCAGAGCTGGAGGGAGAGGGTGTGAGTGAAGGCGTGTCAGAGGCGTGTCTGTGACACACGCAGGTGGAGGTGGAGGCGGCCTAGGAGGTGGTGCTGAAGGGACCTGCCTACTCTTTTCCTGCGCTGCTCTTTCCCGCCTTCACCCTTCGCGTGCTTTTCCTCCCTCATCCCTGATACCATTTTGTGAAGGTTGACGAGACGTCGCGCCCTCTCTGTCCCTCCCGCCATTTTGGGACTTTCAGGGTCCATCTTTCGCAGAGGTTCGGGACTTAGCAGATAGTTGTTTGGCATTGGTCTTTCTAGATTTAGTGGTATTTTCATGGAGGCAGTCATTCGTGTTCATCATCTAGTGTTGTAGCACCATCAGAACAAGCCTTCAGGCAATTAAGGCTTCCTTTGCATTTCGGTCCCCCCTTTCATTTGCTCGCCAAATTTCATAACCAGTCATTTACCAGTCATCTACAGATGTGTCTTCCAAGAGCACACGACCTTTATGATCTAACCAATGGCAAGTGCTTTAGCCGATTTTTTGTCCAGGGGGTGACCGCGCTCAATGATAAAATCCTTGAGCCTTCTGTATACAAATTTCTGGGAAGTTGACAGCCAGAGTCCCATGATGATGTTAACTCGACTTCTGGAAAATTGTCCTCGCCGTAGCGATTCTTCCCTTATGTGCTGGTTTAAAAGTTAACCAGCAGAGGAAACCAAGCCAACTCAGAGAGAGATTACAAGTCAGAATAACAATTTAATAAAATAATACAATAAGTACGACCACACAGACAAGCAACAGGCACTAACCCACTAACCCACAAAGCCCCACCCAGCACCCCGGGGCACAAACAAAGCGGTGCTACCTGGGCCCCCCCCCTTGAGTCCAAAGCAAAGGGAGAGGGGAAAAACCTGCTGGTGGGAGAGCTGCTGCAGTCCAGCCAAAAGTGGTAATTGTAGTCCGGCCGAGGGTGGTGGTGAGCTGCAGTCTGGTTGAGAGCGATGAGCTGCAGTCTGGTTGAGAGCGATGAGCCGCAGTCTGGTTGAGAGCGATGAGCCGCAGTCTGGTTGAGAGCGATGAGCTGCAGTCCTCCTCTGGATCCCACGAGTGGTAAAAAGGTTCTGAAACTCCAGGTTTATATACTCTCCAGTTCAGGCAGGAATGTTCAGTCCTCCCCTCAGAGCGGGGAATTCCATAAAAGGGTGTTTAGTCCTTCCCTCAGAGCGGGGAATTCCATAAAAGGGTATGAGGATGCTCATTCCATAAAAGGGTATGAGGGTGCTCAGGAACATTCCCCCCACCACCACCTCGCAGGCCTCTACTGACAACAGTTTCTGGGAAATGGCATGGAGGGCTATAGAATACACAGTTTGGGCTATACCCATTCAGTGATGAATCGGTCCCAGCTGTTCTAACCAGGACACCTTATGGGGGTTGGAGTTGGGGGTAGGAGTGGGGGTGTCCCCGGCTGCTCACCTGTCCGGTGTGAAGACCCGCGCGATCCAACGGTCCACAGTCTGCTGTCCAGCCGAGGAGGACCGGTGGGGTGGTCACCTCTCCTGGTGTCACCTGAGCCCCGGTGAGCACAAGGGAGTTCCTTTAATGTAAAGGACCTTCTACCTTGCCTCATATCCTGGGCGCCATCTGCCACGGCCCGGTGGGGATGGAGATAGGAACACGACACTGCACAGAAGGGTCCGACAAGATAGAAAGTCGGGGTGCAATGGTCACTTTATTAAGGGAGGACTGGGACTTATCTAGGGTTTGGCTGAGGGAGGCTCGGTAACCGAGGCAGAGCATGAGATGGACAGCTCAGGGTATAACAGGATAGGAGAACAAAGGGAAAGGAGGGAGGAACTTGGGAGGAGTTGGGAGTCAAGGACCAATGGGAACTCACTCCACATTGCGGCACTTCTCAGCCAGTCAGTGTGGGATGAGTGGGAAAGCAGGGGAGAGCAAGGGAGTAAACAACTTCTGGGGGGAAAAACTGTGGGCAAGTCCAGGCAAGTTCTGGGTAATACATTTCAAGGGGATTAATACAGAGATATATGGGGAAATACATTAAATGGGGTTCAGAACGGGGATATAAACGTGGAAATCCATAGGCTGTCATCTCTTCAAGCACCATACAGGTTCCTCCATGCCTGGAAGCGTTACCATTCTGATTCTTGTTCCTCCACAGCAAAAAATGCCCTCTTTGCAAATGTATCAGTGCTGGGCTAAGAGGGGCTCCTGCTAGAAACCAGTCTGGGTTCAACCCTGAATTAACATCCTACTGGTGAGGCAACCCCTGGAGTCCAAGGACTGTCAGTCCATCACTTTATTCTATAAAGTTCCAGTCCCCTTTCCCAGGGGCAGGTTCTTCCAACATAACCCTTCTCGGGGTGTATGAGTGGAGATTCCTCCTTTGGCTGGGGACCCCCCCCAAGGTCACTCCTTGAGGGTGAGAGCATAGATCTCCCCACGAGCGTTGGTCTGGGTGAGTCACATCCATCTCTAATTAATAACTATTGCTTTTTTCCAGCTTTAGTATAATTGCTTCAACAATTACTTTAGTGTAGTGCACTGTCCTATCTTATGCTATACTACTGGTAGTTTTAGTATTTGTATTGTGTAGTAAATAATTCTGATTAAAATCCTTTGTCTGATCATCTGTGATAATGAATAGTTCATTTTATATCAATATATCTGATTTGCCATCACTAAAACCTGCAGGACAAAAGTGGTTCAATCACAGTTCTGTAATTCCTTCAATTCCAACCCTTGGCATAATCCTGGTCTGAGATTGGATCCAACCGCCCCCAGGCTCCTCTCTGAGCAGGAGTTTAGAAAGCCAGGGAGTCCTTTCTGCACCTGGGGACTCAAGGGCAGGACTTCTTTAATGAACTTTAAACCTTCCACTCCCCTCCACCACAGGTGCCCTCCCAACCCCAGCAGCCCCCAACACCCCAGAGGAGGTTGGGAGCTCAAAGAGCCACCCCAGACTCCCCTTTCCCAACCCCCCTGTGCCCAAAGACCCCCATGGGACTGTCCATCCTGTCAGCCAACCCTTGCTTTTCCCCTCTTCTGCCTGTTCCCCCCCTTTCCCATCATCTCCTGAGTCCGCAGCCCCCCCTGGATCAGTTTGGGGGTCACAGTCCTCACTGTGCCTCCTCTCCCACCCTTTACACATCAGCCTCCCAGTCCCCAGCCACCTCCTGATCACTTTTGGGGGTCCCACCCTCCCCTTTTCCCCACTCTTCTGACCTCTCCCACTCATTTCCCATTGTCCCTCAATCCTTGTGGTCCCCTCTCTCACTCCATTTTTGGGGGGTTCCACTCCCCTCCCACTCAGTGTGGGGGTCCCACTACCCCTTTTATCCCCTTTCCTACCATCCCCCCTCTTCTTGCCCCCCCCTCAGCTGAGAGCTCCTCACCCACAGCCAGGGGTCCCAGCACCACCAGTGCCCCTAAAGGTCCCCCCAAATACAGGTTTGAGGGGATCCTGTGTGGGCTCTGAATGGGTTTAGGGGGTCTTTGTGGAGTTGTGGGGTGGTTTAGGGGGGTCCCGACACCTTTCAGGGTGTGCTGGGTGCTGTGTTGGGGTGCAGGTGCCACCCAGAACCACCCTAGAGCAGGTTGACATGGGGGGGACACAGGGGGCTCCCCATTCCTGATCCATCCTGGGGCCAGTTCTGCCCCCCAAGACTCCCCCACTGCCCCCCACTAACTGGGACTGTTATTGGAGGAAGATGGAGAACTGGGAAACTTTATTGGGATCACTGGGAGCAGACGGGTGATGTTGGAATAAAAGCAGGGACGGGGAGGACACATGACACCCCCAAATTCAACACGGGGACTGCTGGGGGGGGTCCTGGCTGGGCCCAAGTCCATGGGGAGGGGCTGTGGCTGCCGGGGGCTCAGGAGCTCTGTGGGGAGAAAAGGGGGTGCAGGGGGGGCACAGGCGCTCTGGGGGGGCACACGACCCCTGGGGACCTCCCTCACCTTGGTAGAAGCCAAGCCCCAGCACCAGGACAACAAAACCCAACATGAAGCCCCCTCCTCAACCCCTACTTAGAAGCATTTTCTTAGGCTAATTAACCACTGATTCGTTAGTCCCTGTGCTGCTTTGTTCCTCTGCCAGGCACAGGCCAGCACAGGCTCTGCAGGCTGCAGGCTGCTGTGTCCCGCCAGGACTCAACACATTAGTTTTATTTGCCCCAAAAAGGGAAAAAGGCCCCAAATCCCTTTGGCTGAGCACAGGAGAGGGCGGATTTCTGGCAGAAAACTCCAGCAAACAGTTTTGCCCATCTTGGGAAGCACAAACCAAACCCAACTGAGGTGAGACCCCTGCAGCAGCACTTGTGTGCCATCCCCATCTGAAGCGCTCCCTGGGGCGCTCGAGGGTGGCTGGGCAGACTGGGAGCACTGGGAAGGGGCTCCGGCTCGGGGCTCAGCTCCCAGGGCAGACCCACATCACCCCCAGGAGCTCCAGGGCTCCGACAGCCGGGATGGAGCACGGGGGGAGCAGGGGAAGGAGACGGAGCTGCCGGTGCTGTCTGGAACAGGGCTGGCAGCGGGGGGACTTCATCAGGATTTGCATTAAGAAATAGTAAAAACAGGAAAGAGAAGCAGAGCAGCAGCACTGGCACCGTAACACTGATGGGTGTCCCATAAGGACATTGCACATTCATAAGGCAGCACATGCTTGAGGCTTTATACACGGTGATATATATATATATATATATATATATATATATATATATATATATATATACACACACACATACAAGGTTGGTGTATAAACATGTGGTGTTAGTTCTGAGATGGTTCTAGAAGGACAAAGAAACCCACAGCCCTATCGGTGGAGAGGCACGGACAGGCTGCTCACAGACCAATTTGATCAACAAAATGTCCGCTTTATTAGAAGAAAAACACTTTACATACTGCTTATTACACCCAGATGTGTGATTCTTCTTCACACAGCATTGGATACATAAGGAAAACATACTTTGTTGTCCACTGCTAATTGGACCACAACAGGTGTCCATATGAGCTGAGGGCACATGTTCACCCTCTTGAAACTCCACCTTAACCTTGGCAGGGAGCCTTCTTTGTCCTAACTTCAGAGCCTGTAGCCATGTCAGCTACACAGTTCTTTTACTGTCTGCACCCAGCCATGCCAAGGCAAGGCTCACAGAAATGCAAAGGAAATTGTCCATGCACAATCTCTATTCTCTCAACAAATCCCCCATTCAAGTTTGAACAATTTAAATTGCATTTCTGTAACATTCTTTATTGTACCCATAACATATCAATAAACACAATTACATACAATAATACCACTACCATTAACAAACTTAACGACCTATTAACTTCAGGGTTTGTGGTCTTAAGTTTTGCTTAAAGGTGATTCTAAATGTAGGGTTTATTCTTGAAAGTTTTTATTCAATCTAAAACACTTCTGTAAATGGAACTCCATTCAATTTAGGGTTATGTATCTTCTGTTTTTATTTAAAGGTGTTTGTGTATTTGTGATCATATATTCACACACATACATACATACACTTTCATTTGTACACATTCACACGGTGGCCACCATCATCCATACTTCACACAGACATACTTCTGAGTTCCATGTCACTGTGTTTTATAAACTAAGAACTATAATCATTCTTTAGTACTAAATGCTAAAGCTTCTTAACCAAACAGATAAACTTTCTTTTACTAATACATAGTGAATAATCTAAAGTTCACTCTCTTAAATTCTTAACTTCTATAATTTATGTACCTTAAAAGATATACTAAAAAGGTGTGTATAATACTGAAAAAAACTGTGCTCAAAAACCTGTGTTCTAATAATACTGAGAAAACTGTTAGCTACAACAGCTTTTGGTGGTGCTATTGTTACCTGCAGGAACAACATCAACCTTGTTCTAAAGTACCAGCTTCTTTCCAAGGCTTCATTCATCGTGCAGATAGCCAGTGAACACTTGTGCGCAAAAAACAACACATGAAACACTTTTGCAGGTTAATCGAGGGGGCTGACGCCCTTTTCTCCCCCTTTCTGCTTTGCAAAAGTGTGTTAAGAATTCTTGAATTATTAATCTCTTTACCTAATTCCCTTGTGCTAATAATAAAAAATCTATAGAAGTTCTATTTTGTAATAGAGTATGTTGTATACCACTTACATATTCTAACAGTTTTGATAAAATTATAGGTTAACATGTTCAAAAAGTTTGCTTTTATGTTCTCATCTAGCTCAGGACGGGTATTAATTACATGATGTAACCGATCAATAGACTTCCCAAATGGCTCTGTTGGTCTCTGTCGTACCGTAGTAAAACATGGAGCTGTCTTATCATCATGTACTGCTGGTATTGCTTTTCTGATTACAACTCACAGCTGTGCTACAAAAGCTGTTTCAGCTGAAAAGTACAGATTCTTTTAATAAGTATAAAGTAAAATATATGGCTGAAAAGAAGAAAGCTGGGAAAAAAAGACATGATGTAGAGAAGTCAGGAGTTTCTCAAAACATGAATAACAATGAGGAAGGAAGTCTTTTGGGTCAGGGCATCTGTCAGGATTAAAATAGTACTAAACGGACTCTGTTAGAGGATAAGGAATAGAGCTCTGATTGTCAATTCACTGGTTTTCTCTTGCTGTAGTGTCAGGCTATGAGCTCCAAAAGGTGAAGTAGTTATAAAACTGTAACTGCTGGTGGGGAAAGAATAACGTGTTAGTTATCATTTTAATGTTATAGGATGTTATCAACGTAGAAGAAAATAAATACTATAACACAGATGTAGTATAACTCGATTTTAACCCATACTAATTATAGACTGAGCTTCTTTTAGCATCTTCCAATCTAAAGCTTCTCAGGAATTATTTTCCCTATCGTCTACAAACACAGGGAAAGCACCAGCTTCTGAGAGCCCAAAGTCTCCATCAGAAGCAGCACTTCGTATGATGGTTCTCTAATTCTGTGCTGGATTACCACTCACCCCCTCCCTCCTCCTCCCCCCACCCGGCAAGGCTGGAAATCCTGTACCAGAAGTTTCCACCCCGGGCATCCCAGGAAAGGGGTTTGGAGGAGGTGATGTCGGCACTGTAGACAAAGCTGGAACATTGGAGAAGTATGGATTTTGTGGAGCGAGCTGTCTCTCTGCTACTTCGCTTTCAAGCTCTTGGAAGCAATGCAGCAGATTGTTCATTTGCAAGGATAGCAACATCTTCGTTTCTATCTCCCGAGCTCTCATCATCTATCATCTCATCTCATCCAGCTCCTGTCCCTGCTGGAACGGCGGCTTTCGCCGGCTTAGCGGCGGCTTTTTTTTTTTTTTTTTTTTTTGGAATAGCTTCTGTGGCTACGGCGGCGACTCTCGCTGCCTTTCTGCCGGGTTCGGGTGCGACGGCTCCCGATGACAGATTCAGGCGACACGGTGGCTCCAGGTGACCGCAGGGACCTGTGGTGACGCGGAGGCTCCGGGCAGCGTTGTTGTTCCTGCGCAGGAGCCGCTGCGGGCTCAGCGCCCGGAGCGGGCGCGGTGGGGAGCGACGCCGCTGACTGCGCGGCCGCGGTGCCGCTGGCTCGGCTCCAGCCTTGTCCTCCACAGCTGCTGTTTTTCCTGCAGCCTCTACATTTTCTGCCGGCACAAGCGCGGTGCTAAACGGAGTTGATCCCGATGCTTTTAAGGTTTTTAGCGTTCGCGACTTTGAAATCGCGGGCGCCAGGACCTCCCCGAAGGCAGACTGATCGCCGCGGGGACGCGCCGTGGTCCCGCAGTCTCCCGACAGAGTGATGCCGTGGAATGTTGGTGCAAAAAAATTAACTCAGGAGCAGTTAATTAGGGGTGAGATAAGGAAAGGGTTTAATTGTGCCAAGGCAATAGATGTTACAAGATGTGTGCACCCCTGTGCCCGAGATGTTGCATTTTATGATACCATCCATCCAATCCCAAGTGTGTCCACCCCGTAGCCTTTGCTCTGGACCGTCCTGGGTCCACCCCCTGAGAATTGAGTCTGGGGGCTTTGGGGGACCACCTCTTCATCATCTTCACCATCTTCAGAGCACAAAGGGTACATAGTCACCTAGTTCTTGACTCTGTTTTGTTACTCAGGCCCTGATATGGGTGTTCTCTAAACAGCCTAGGCCTTGCCTTGACAAGAGACTAAACATTGCCACTGAATTCAGGGGTAGATTTGATATGGGGAGCATAGAATGGGGTAAGAGGGTTAAGGAATGTGTAAACTACTTGTACTACAGGGAAAGGGAGTGAGGGCTGCTGCTTTTAAAATCTACTTCTACTACTTATAAAACTTACAAAAATTAGAAAAATAAAAACTAATAGGGGCTTAAGGCATCAGTTCTGCCTGAACATCTATGAGTTCCCACTGCTCAGCGCTAAATTCTTGCAACGATTTAACTGCCAGATGCCAAATCATAGGATATTCTTTAGTGACTTTTGATCCCTTAGAAATTTCTTCCCATAACCGTTCCTTTATAGTGTCCCGTGTGGACACCTCAAAGGCAGCTTGAGCTGTGGGGATTAGTTTCTTTGCTCTAGTCCATACTAGCAACCCTTTAAGGGCTTTTTCATCACAATTAGAATCTCTCTCAGAGAGAATTAAATGGAGGAGCTTTTCCACCGCCTCTTCTTCTTTTGAAAGAACGGACCCCATACTCCCCCCTCAGCCACTCACCTGGCCAGGGCAGGATTTAGCTGTACTGCACGCAGCTTTAAATTCTTGGCACTGGGGGCAACACTGCACCTTCAACTGCTTCCCTCAGCTCCTTCCATTCGCCTTCCATTCATCCCACAGAATGACGAATCAGGAGTCCCTGCTTTTTCGGGCACCAGATATCGGTGGAGAGGCACGGACAGGCTGCTCACAGACCAATTTGATCGGCAAAATGTCCGCTTTATTAGAAGAAAAACACTTTACATACTGCTTATTACACCCAGATGTGTGATTCTTCTTCACACAGCATTGGATACATAAGGAAAACATACTTTGTTGTCCACTGCTAATTGGACCACAACAGGTGTCCATATGAGCTGAGGGCACATGTTCACCCTCTTGAAACTCCACCTTAACCTTGGCAGGGAGCCTTCTTTGTCCTAACTTCAAAGACTGAAGCCATATTAGCTACGCAGTTCTTTTACTGTCTGCACCCAGCCATGCCAAGGCAAGGCTCACAGAAATGCAAAGGAAATTGTTCATGCACAATCTCTATTCTCCCAACACAGCCCCAGTCCAAGCAGGCACACATCAGCTGCCCCATCATCTCCCCCTCCTGCAGGTTCATCTCCTTGAGACAAAGGCACTGAGGTGACCCCAAGACCTGTCACTGAGGTATTCATGAGACAAAGGCACTGAGGTGACCCCAAGACCTGTCACTGAGGTATTCATGAGACAAAGGCACTGAGGTGACCCCAAGACCTGTCACTGAGGTATTCATGAGACAAAGGCACTGAGGTGACCCTGAGACCTGTCACTGAGGTATTCATGAGACAAAGGCACCGAGGTGATCCTGAGAATAAGTGCAAGGCAGAGGTGCTGCTGAGGAAGGACAGCCCCGTGGTGGGGAAGAGGCCAAGCTGTGAGTGCCCAGCCCTGAGAAGGTGCTGTGTCCATCCCCTGTGTGCCAGGTGAGCTGGGGCTTTGCTGCAGAGCTGCGGGCGCTGATTTGAGCGGCTCCAAGTGCTGAGATGGTGGGCACCCAGGAACACAAACTGTGCCTGGCCACGGAGCCTGCAAGGAGGAGCAGAGACAGCCCTGGCAGTGTGGGGGACCAGGTTGTCCCTGTGCCTTCCCCTGCAGGCCCTGGCTGTCCCTGCTGGGCCCCTGTCCATCCCCATCAGGTCCCTGCCCGTCCCCCCCGGGCTGAGCTCCCCCCGGGAAGTGCCGTGGAGCTGAAGCTGCTGCCATCCCCCCCCTGCAGCCGCTGCCCCAGCCAAGGGAGCAGCAAAGGCAGGGCCAGGAGCAGAGGCAGCAGCAGGGGAGCCCTGGGGGGAACGGGAAGCTCTTGTGTGGGGCAGGAAAGAGGCGCTGGGCACGAGGCCGGGGCTGTGCTGAGCAGGTCCAGCCCTCACATCCCCCCAGCCAACGCCGGCTGCCCGGGGGGCGCGGGAGGGACCCCCAGCCCGTGTGCCCCACAGTGAGCTGGCAGAGAGAGAGCCAAGGGACAGGGACATGGGTGAGGGACAGCCAGGGACACAGCCAGGGACACGGGTGAGGGACAGCCAGGGACACAGCCAGGGACACGGGTGAGGGACAGCCAGGGACACAGCCAGGGACAGAGGTGAGGGCACATATCATAGGTTTGAAGAGATGTTGGAATTTTTTCCCAGTGTCCCCCCTTCCCCGTCTGTTTCTTCTGGGATGGAGGGGGGGACAGAGCGAAGCTGCTTGCGCTGGGCAGTGCAGGAGCAGGGGGGAGGACGAGCTGTCTCGGGAAACGCAGTTGCTGGGGGACGGCTGGGAGTCGGTGGTTTGGGGGTTTTGGGTTTGGTCCGTGGACTGGACAGAGCAGAGAGCCCAGTTTGGGCTGCTTCTTTTTCTTTTCCTGAGAGGAAATTCTTTTCCCCACGGGACACCTCACGGAGAACAACTGAGTGAGAGAGACCGACCCATCTCAGAGCGGGGTATTCTGCCTTCGGACTGCCCGTGGGAAAAAGCACTTTTTTTTCAGTGCAAGCAGCTGTTGAACTGCCAGGACAGTCCTGCCTTCCAGCCCCCCCCTCCCCGGGTTGCTGTGGGTTTCTCCCCCTCAAACCTGGGGAATTGGGACTTTGTTTTGTTTCTTCTGAAGGTTTTTGATTGCACCATTTGTTGTTCTTTCAGGTTTTGTTAATAAAAAGCTGTTTCTTTTCCTTTTCCACACTTCCACCTGAAGTTTCTTAATTTCTAAATTGTAATCTTGTTAAACTAAGACAGCATAGCCAGGGACACGGGCAGGGACACAGGTGAGGGCACAACCAGTGGCAGCAGAGCTGCCCAGGGCCAGGGGCAGCTGGGGGTGTTGGTACCAGCCACTGCTGGGGCCGAGCAGAGCACGAGGCCTCTTCCAGACCCCTGGAGCAGCCTCCCACTTGCCAGCCCTGTCCCCATGGGGTGACACTGCACTCACAGGGGTGGTCACCACAGGGGTGGGCCTGCACTCACACAGAAACCTTCTGAGGGTCCTTTTGTCTGTATCCCCATTTGCCAGTCCATCCCGGGCACTCGAGGAACCCTCTGCAATCCCATCCCTGAGGCAGAATTCCCTCTCCTGCCCCTGACTGACTGATGTCACAGGTGCCATCTCTCTGCTCGTGAGGAGCTGGATCTTGCACCCAAGGCATCAAATCCTCTTGCCAAAGCCTCTTTCAGTCCAGCCTCGGGTGCAGTGTCATCCCCCCTGTCAGGGCAGATTTCAGAGTTCCCAAGGAGAGGGCACAGCTGGGACCCCCGGGCTCAGGAGGGTGATGCCAGCCCGGTCCTGCCCTGTCCCTGTTCCCCGGGGATGCTGCTGCAGCACCTGGGGAGACAAACGGGGGCTCAGGACCCGGGGAGACAAACGGGAGCTCAGGACCCAGGGAGACAAATGGGAGCTCAGGACCCGGGGAGACAAATGGGAGCTCAGGACCCGGGGACACAAACGAGAGCTCAGGACCCGGGGAGACAAATGGGAGCTCAGGACCCGGGGAGACAAACGAGAGCTCAGGACCCGGGGAGACAAATGGGAGCTCAGGACCCGGGGACACAAACGAGAGTTCAGGACCCGGGGAGACAAACGGGAGCTCAGGACCCGGGGAGACAAACGGGAGCTCAGGACCCAGGGAGACAAACGAGAGCTCAGGACCCAGGGAGACAAATGGGAGCTCAGGACCCAGGGAGACAAACGAGAGTTCAGGACCCAGCCCCCGCCCCGGCCCCCTCTGGCCTTTCAGCTCCCTGTGGTGACACACGGGTGCCATTGCCCGGAAGCTGCTGGCCCCAGGCAGCTGTAGAATGGCAGTCTGTGTCCCCATGGATGTTCCTCCCCCTGCATTCACTCAGGTGCCCACAGGGAACCAGGAGAATGTGGAGACCAACAGCCAGGTGTCATCCCAATGTGAGTCACTGGGAACATGGGTAACCAGGTCTGTTCCCAATGTGGATCCTCCGATGGGTGATGCAGTTGGAGCAGCACATGAAGCTCTTCCTGCAGTTGGTGCACTTGTAGGGCTTCCCTTACAGGTGGGTCCATTGGTGTGTGGTCAAGGCCCACCTCTGCCTGAAGCTCTTCCCAGGCCCACCTCTGCCTGAAGCTCTTCCCACACTTGTCAGACGTGTAGGGCCTCTCCCCGCTGTGGATGCGCCAGTGGGTGACGAGGTGGGAGCTGCGGGTGAAGCTCTTCCCACAGCGGGTGCAGAGGAAGGGTCTCTCCCCTGTGTGTGTTTGACAATGCAGG
Organism: Chiroxiphia lanceolata; assembly: GCF_009829145.1. Lineage (NCBI taxonomy): Eukaryota > Metazoa > Chordata > Aves > Passeriformes > Pipridae > Chiroxiphia > Chiroxiphia lanceolata. Next base: position 58,743 of record NW_022476525.1, read on the forward strand.
AGGAGATGTGAGCTGGTCAGAAACATCTTCCAACACTTGAGACACTCGTAGGGCTGTTCCCCACTGTGGATCTTCTGGTGGCAGATCAGGTTGGACCTGACGCTGAAGCTCTTCCCACACTCAGGGCACTTATAGGGCCGTTCCTTTGTGTGCAGGCGCTGGTGGGTGATGAGGTTGGACTGGTCACTGAAGCTCTTCCCACATTTCCCACACGTGTAGGGCTGTTCCCCCATGTGGATCATCTGGTGGCGCTTCAGGTGAAAGTTCCGGCCGAAGCTCTTCCCACATTTCTGACACTTGCAGGGCTTCTCCCTTGTGTGCAGGCACTGGTGGGAAATGAGGCAGGAGTTCCAACTGAAGCTCTTCCCACATTCCAAGCACTTGTAGGGCTGTTCCTCAGTGTGCATGGATTGGTGGGTGCAAAGCTTGGAGCTCTGGTTGAAGCTCTTCTCGCATTCCAAGTGCACATGGAGCCCTCCTCAGTGTGAACCCGTTGGTGGAAGAAGAGGGTGGAGATCTGGCCAAAGCTCTTCGAACATTCCAAGCAACTGTAGGACTTCTCTCTGGGGTGAAACTCAACGTGGACCATCAGGTCAGGGCTCTGGATGAAGGTCCGTCCGCCTTCCCGGCACAGGGTGGGTCTTTCCTCCTCAGAGCACCCTGGGCTGGCTTTGGAGCCCCTCCTCCGGGGGGATCTCCGGGCCTTTCCCTCCCCACTGCCTTCCTGTGCCGTGGAGCCCTTCAAAACGGCCTCTCCCACCAGGCTCTGCTGGGGGGATTTGTCCTCCGGGCTCTCCGTCCTCAGCTCGGGGCCTGGGGCAGGAAGGAAGAAGGACAGGGAGGGGATTTGCCTCCAGCCCAGAGGGAAGGCCAAGGACATCCCCCCAACTCTGGCCCCGGCAGGACAGCGGCGGCAGCGGGGTTGTCCTGCAGCCGGGGGCCATGCTCAGCTGGGAGATACAGGAAAGACAGGGCAAAGGGGCACTGACTTCCTCCTCACCTGCCTGGGGGTCCTGGGGCATCTTCCTCTTCCTCACAGCCTCCTCTTCCATCCACCCAAGGTTTGGGAAGGAGAAATCCTGGTGTAGGGGGAAAAACAAAGTGTGAGTGCATTGGCTTGGGGGTTCCTCCTGCCCAAGTCCATCTCTAGAATCACTAAGTGTCCTGTGTCCATAATAACCCCTACAAGTGACCCAACTGCAAACCATGTTGGACACAGACCTACTGACCCACATTGCAGGTGATCCATGCTGGCAGTGCCTTGGGTTTGCCAGGTTTTGGTAGCAGGGGGGCTCCAGGGCTGGGTTCTGTGAGCAGCTGCCAGAAACTTCCCCCATGTCCAGCAGAGCCAATTCCAGCTGGTTCCAGGACACACCCGCCGCTGGCTGAGTTCATCAGAGATGGCAGTGACACCTCAGGGAAAACGTACTGAAGGAGGAAAAAGTCCTTGTGCAGATGGAATTGGGTGCAGAGAAGAGCAGAGTGGGAACAGGGGAGAGGAACAGCTCTGCAGACCCCCAGGGCAGTGCAGAAGGAGGGGCAGGAGGTGCTCCAGGCTCTGGGGCTGAGATTCCCCTGCAGCCCAAGGAGGAGCCCACAGAGCAGGGGGATGCCCAAAAAGAAGGATGTGAGCCCGTGGGAAGCCTGTGCTGGAGCAGAGTCCCTGCAGCTGCTGCGGCCCCAGAGACCTCAAAGGGTCTCACTCAGCACCGCTGGTTATGGGGCCCCCACAGAAGGGGCTTGAGGCACAGGAATTGTCCATCCTGGCCCCAAGTCAGGTCCGTGACTTTCTCTGAAAGTTGGAGAACAAAAAGAGGATTCCACTTGGGTTGTTCCTCAGGCAAGAAAAATAAGAAGCGTCCAAAGTCCATCTCTAGAAACGCTGAGCATCTTGTGTCTGTAAAAAGCTCCAAAACACCAAGATTCATCCCAGAAAAACACAGACCCATGAGGACTCTGCCTTAAAAAACCCTCCCAGGAGTTTCCCTTCTCCAGTGTCTCAACTTTGGCATTCTGGGGTTCCCCCCGTCCAGGCTCCTGATGGTCCCGCGCACATTGAGGGTTCCTCCTGTCCAGAGTCATCACCCTCTCCGGGCTTCTGGGGGTCCCAGGAATCCCAGAATCGCCCCCTCTCCAGTCTCCCCACTTTGGGTTCCTGAACTTTCCCCGCTCTCCACGGTGCTGCTCAGGGATACGGGGAAATTTGGAGGTCCCAGGGGTCCCTTCTCCCCTCTCTCTCTGCTCGGAGGTACCGGGTTCCCAAGGTCCCCCCTCTCCTGGGTCCCACCTTCCTCGGGCTCCACTTTCAGGCTCCCGGGGTCCCCCCCACGTGCTCCCCCTCCAGGCTGCCGGGGGTCCCCCAGCTCCGCTCTCGCCCCGCTCCGCTCTCCCCACTCCGGGGTTCCTCCCGCACCCCCGGCTCTCCCGAGGGGTCCCCAAACCCGCTGGGTCGTGTCCGTCCGTCCCCCCCGGCCCAGCCCCCCCGCCGGTACCGCGGGACAGCGGAGGCGGCGGGGCCTGACCCGGGATCACCGACCCCCACTGCGGGGGGGACCCGCATCCCCCCGCCCACCGCCGGGAACCCACCCCGGGACCCCCAAAAACACCTCCCGGGGACCCCCGATAGCCCCCCGAGGGGCATTTGGGGCTCAACTTTGGGGTCCTGCAAGATCCAAACATTCACCCCCCTACCCGCCATGAACAAAAAACAACGAACCAACCAACCAAGATTTTTGGGACGAGCTCCTTGTTCCCAGGAACCTGCGGGACGGGGCGGGGCGATCCTCTCTCGTTTCCTTTTCCTGCTTTATCCCCTCCCGTTCCTCCCGCTCCGCCTTTTCCTGTTCCGTCCCTGCGGCCGCGGAGCTCTCGGGTGAGCGGGGGGACACGGTGGGAAAGGGGGAAGGAGAGGGGGAAAAGAGGGGATGGGACCCGCAAACTGAGCGCGAGGGGCGGTGGGTCACCCCCAAAGGGAGCTGGGAAGGAGCCGGGGTTTGGGGGGACGGGGGGAAAGGGGTGGGAGAGGGGGGATGAGGGGAGGTGGGACGGCGGGAAAGGGCTTCCCTTGGGGTCCCTTCGTGTCCCCATCCCTTGGGCCCTGGAGAGAGGGGACCCCCGAGCCCCCTGTCCCGAGCGAGCGGTCGGGGCCGCGCTGCTCGTTCTGAATTCCCGTCAGGCTGAACAAAGACCCGCTCCCGTGTCGGGAGCTCTTGTGTTTTCTTGTCCCCAACACTTGCAGGAGCTCCCCCCGCATTCTCAAAGTCCTGCCGGGCGCTGGCTCGCCAGGCCCAGCAGAGCCCCCCAATCCCTGCCGTGCCCCTCAGAGCTCGGTGCGGGGGTGGGATAGAACAGGAGAGCCGGGCTGGGCCCGGGGAAGGGCCGGGAAGGGAAGCGGGAATGGCCCCGGGGCTTGGATGCCGCGTCGGTGCTGCCGCGGGGCTGGGCCGGAGCTGGGAAACAGGGCCGGGCAAGAGAGGAGAGAGAAAGTGCTGCGGGACTCGAGAGCCGAGCCCCGAATGTCTGGGGGGGCTCTGGGTTTGTGGGGTTTTGAGGGAGAGGATGTTTGGGTGTTGCAGGACCCCAAAGCTGAGCCGCAAATGCGCCTCGGGGGGCTATCGGGGGTCCCCGGGAGGTGTTTTTGGGGGTCCCGGGGTGGGTTCCCGGCGGTGGGCGGGGGGATGCGGGTCCCCCCCGCGGTGGGGTCGGTGTTGCTGGGTCAGGCCCTTGGTTGCCAGCCCGGAGCACGGAGAGGGGGGAGCCCTGGGAGCCCGAGAGGGGGATCCAGGAGAGGGGGGACCCTCGGGCCTCCAAAGTGGAGAGAGCAGAGAGGGGGTAGTGCTGGGAGGGTCATTTTGGGCTGAGTCTTGGGGGTGCAGGGGGGACACAGTGCTGGGGAAGGGGGTTCCCGGGGGTCCCAGGTCTAAGGAAAAGGGGGTGCAGGGACTTGGAGAGGTGGGATGGGGTGTCAAGTGGGGGTCCAGGTTACAGGGTAGGGGGACACACAATGACAGGAAAGGGGGTTCAGGGGGTTCCTCAGTGTTCAAAATGCGGGGGTCTGGGGTTTCAGAAAAGCAGGAACGGGAGTCCAGGAGGTCCCAGTGTCAAGGAAAAGGGAGACCTGGGGGCTGGGAGAGGCTGGATGGCAGAGAAAGAGGGTGCAGGGGGGTATTGGTGCAGGATAAGGGGGTGCAGGGGGGTTCTTGTGCCCAGAAATGGGGGCTCAAGGGGGGGTCCCAGAATCAAGGAGAAAGGGGTGATGTAGGGATCGGCACCAGACTGGGTCTAGAGGGTCCCTGTGCCCAGGAAAGGGGGCTCCAGGGGCCTCCAGTGTGAGGGAAAGGTTGTTCATTGGGTGGGGAGACCTGGGATGTTCTGGAAGGGGGTTCAGAGGGTCCTGGGTGTTGAGGAAAGGGAGGGTTATGGTCTGGAAGAGGCGGGAATGGGGGTCCAGGGGGTGCCATGGTCAAGGAAAAGGGAAAGTCTGAGGTCTTGGTGAGGTGGGATGGTCAGGAAGGAGGGTGCAGGGGGCCCTGATTCACAGCAGTGGGGGTCCAGGAAAAGGGAGTGTGGAGTCTGGGAGAGGTGAGGTAGCCGGGAAGTGGGTGCAGGGGGTCCCGGTCCTAGATAAGGGGCTGCACGGGGGGTCTCAGTGCACAGAAATGGGGGGTTCAGGGACCCCCTGGGACACCCCAGGACCCCCCTGCAGGAAGCACTGGGAGTGGGGAACTGGGGAGACACAGAGATTTGGGTGTTGCGGTTATCCCAAGGTCAAGGAAAGGGGGGAACTGAGAGAGCCAGGAAGGGGCTGCAGGGGGTGCTGGGGTGAAGGAAAGGGGGGCTGGGAGTGAGGTGACCTGGGGTGGCTGGGAATTGGGGCTAAGGAAAAGGGGGATCCAAGGGCTGGGAGAGGTGGGATGACCAAAAAAAGGGGGGCAGAGGGGTCCTGGAATCAAAGAAAGGGGGGTCTGGGGGCTGGAAAACTGGGAATGGCTGGGCAGGGGGTCCCAGTGCCCAGGAAAAGGGGGTGCTGGGGGATCCCAATAATAATAGGGAAGAGAAGGAGGAAACAATGGGATGAGGCTCCCAAGTGCCGATTTCCAGGGGCAGGAAGGCAGGGAGAGGGCAGGGAAGTGCCCCCAGGGAAAGGGATCCCGGAGTGGATCTGCTGGTCAGGGCCAGAGTGGGAACTGGGAACAAGGATTTTGGGAATGCAGAGCAGCAGGAAAGGGTTTACCCTCTCCCTCCTGCCCTTTCCAGAGCTCAGTCACTCCCAGTATGAGCCCAGTTGCTCCCACTATATCCCACTTGCCCACAACATGGTCCCAATTGGCCCCAGCATAGTGCCAGTCACTCCCAGTACGATCCCAGTGTGGGCCCAATTTCTCCCAGTATGATTCCAGCTGCCCCAGCTGTGGTTCCAGTCCCCCCAGCATGGTTCCAGTATCTTCTAGTTGATCCCACTTGCTGCCAGCATGGGCCAAGGAGCTCCCAGTAACCCCCAGTAAGGTTCCATTCACACCCACTGTAATCCCAGTTGCTCCTAATATGGTCCCAGTCACCTCCAGTATGATCCCAGTAGCTTCCTGTCACTGCCAATATGAACCCAGTATCATGCCAGTTCCTTCCTGTCATTCCCAGTATGATCCCAGTTCCCTCCAGCGTGGTTCCACTTGCTCCCCTTGTGACACCAGTCACTTCCAGTATGATGCCATTTACATGGTCCCAGTTGCTCCCACTCACCCCCAGCATGATACCAGTCATTCCCAGATATTGCCGGTGTTATTCCAGGCACTGGTTCCTGTCACCCCCAGTATATCCCAGTCACTCCCAGTTCCTCCCAGTTACTTCCAGCATGATCCCAGCCATGCTCACAGCCACTCCCAGTCACCCTCAGTGTGGTCCCAGTCACTCCCAGTTTGACCCAGTCACCTTGAGCATTGTTTCAGTTGCTCCCAGTATATTCCAGTTGCCCCTACCAAGGTCCCAGTTGCCCCCAGCATGCTCTTTTTCCCTGCCATTATGATCCCAGTGACTCTCAGTGTGATCCCAGTTACCACCATCATGGTCCCGTTTGCTCCCTGTTCCTCCCAGTGTGGTCCCAGTTGCCCCTAGCATAGTCCCAGTCACTGCCAGTATCATCCCAGTCTGTTCCAGCAGGTTCCCAGTCACCCCCAGTATAGACTCATAGCTCCCAGTTGTCCCCAGCCTCTTGCCCAGTTGTCCCCAGCATGGTCACAGTCATGCCCAGTATGGTTACAGGCAGCCCCAAGATATCCCAGTTGCCTGCAGCATGCACCCAGTCCTTCCCAGTGACTCCCAGTTGCTTCCAGCATGATCCCAGTTTCTGTCAGTTGCTCCCAGTAGCCCAAAGTGTGATCCCTGTTGCCCCAGTTGTGGTTCCAGTCCCCCCAACATGGATCCAACATGGTCCCAGTTGCCCCCAGCATGCTCCTTGTCACTCCCAGTATGATCCCAGTCCCACTCACTGTGATCCCAGTCTCCCCAGAATGGGCCCAGCTGCTCCCAGCATGGTTCCAGTGTCTCCCTGTTCCTCCCACTGTGATCCCAGTTGCACCCAGGTGCTCCTAATATAGTCCCAGTCACTCCTAGTATGACCCCAGTGTCTCCCAGCATAGTCCCAGTTGCCCTCAGGATGGTCCCAGTCACCCCCAGTATGGTTACAGGCACTCCCCGTATGATCTCAGTGTAGCCCAGTCGCTCCCGGGATGATCCCAGTGTACCCCAGTCTCTACCAGTATGATCTCAGGATGATCCCAGCGTAGCCCAGTTGATCCCAGTATGATCCCAATGTAGCCCAGTCTCTCCCAGTACGATCTCAGGATGATCTCAGGATGATCCCAGTGTAACCCAGTCTCTCCCAGTGTGATCTCAGGATGATCCCAGTGTAGCCCAGTCTCTCCCTGGGTGAGCCCAAAGCTCCTGGAACACCTGGAGGACCCACCCAGAGGAAGGGTCCCTCCAGGTTCTGTGGCTGCAGAAGAGCCCCCAGGAGCCGAGGTCCCCCCAGAGCCCCCCAGGCAGGAGAAGGTGGTGACAACTCTCCAGCCCGGGGTCCCGGGAGCACCGGGGGGTCTCCAGCCCGACCCCCAGCAAGGGGCTCCCACAACCCCTCACGCTGCCCCCAAAATCCCTCAGGATTCCCCATCATCCGTCTCTGCATTCCCCCCTCCAAGATCTGCAGGCTCCTGAGATGAACCCAAAGGGCTGGAAGTGCCACAAGCCCTGAATTTTTATCTCCAGCCACCTCTTTTCCCTCTTTTGCTGTTCTTTTGCCCTTCCTGGGATCCCCCCAGGGGGTGGGAGCAGCCAAGAGCCCAGCGCTGCCCCATCCCGACCTGCCCCAGCTCCATCCCTGCTTCTCCCGGGGGATGTGATGGGTTTGGGGGGAACGGGGGCCAAGGGTGGGTACTGGTCCTGGGGAGAGGAGAAGGGATGGAGGAGGAGGAGGGGAAGGAAGAGGACCTTCAGAGTGGGGAGAGCAAAGAGGAGTGATGCTAGAACTGGGGGACCCCCAAACCCTGAAACAGGGGCCTTGAGAGGGGGTACCCTTGGGACACTGAAGTGGGAGCCCAGAGAGGGGGGAGCCCTTGGACCCCCAGCAGTGCAGACAGGGGGGACCCTGGAGAAAGGGGAGCCTGGAGAAGGGGGAGTCCTGAGAGGGGGTACTCCCAATACATGTGGGACTTCTGGCAGCCTTGACCAGGGAACCCCCAGAACCCCAAAGTACAGAGACCAGAGAGGGGGGACTACTGGGAGGGCTTTTTGGGCTGAATCATAGTGTTTTGGAGGTTTTCTTGGCCAGAAGCCGCCCAGTAACATGTAGAGATGGACTTGGGCAGGAGGAACCCCCAAGCCAATGCACTCACACTTTGTTTTTCCCCCCACACCAGGATTTCTCCTTCCCAAACCTTGGCTGAATGGAGGAGGAGGCTGCGAGGAAGAGGAAGATGCCCCGGGACCCCCAGGCAGGTGAGGAGGAAGTCAATGCCCCTTTGCCCTGTCTTGTCCTGTATCTCCCAGCTGAGCATGGCCCCCGGCTGCAGGACAACCCCGCTGCCGCCGCCGTCCTGCCGGGGCCGGAGTTGGGGGGATGTCCTTGGCCTTCCCTCTGGGCTGGAGGCAAATCCCCTCCCTGTCCTTCTTCCTTCCTGCCCCAGGCCCCGAGCTGAGGACGGAGAGCACAGAGGACAAATCCCCCCGGCAGAGCCTGGTGGGAGAGGCCGTTTTGAAGGGCTCCACGGTGCAGGAAGGCAGTGGGGAGGGAAAGGCCCGGAGATCCCCCCGGAGGAGGGGCTCCAAAGCCAGCCCAGGGTGCTCTGAGGAGGAAAGAGCCACCCTGTGCCGGGAAGGCGACGGGAGCTTGTGCCGGAGTTCCGACCTGGTGGTCCCTGAGCAACCTCCCACCAGGAAGAAGCCCTACAAGTGTTTGGAATGTGGGAAGAGCTTTAGCAGGAGCTACCACCGGATCCGCCACCTGCACACCCACACTGGGGAAAGGCCCTACAAGTGCTCGGAGTGTGGGAGCAGCTTCAGCCGGTGCTTCTGCCTGATCCGCCACCAGATCGTCCACACTGAGGAACGACCCTACAAGTGCATGGAATGTGGGAAGAGCTTCAATGACCGCTCCAACCTCATCACCCACCAGCGCCTGCACTCCAGGAAACGGCCCTACAAGTGCTTGGAATGTGGGAAGAGCTTCAGCCTGAGATGCGATCTGATCGGCCACCAGAAGATCCACAGTGGGGAACGGCCCTACAAGTGTCCTGAGTGTGGGAAGAGGTTTAAGACCAGCTCACATCTCCTCCTGCACCAGCGGACGCACACAGATGAGAGGCCCTTCCTCTGCACCGACTGCGGGAAGAGCTTCAACCGCAACTCCCACCTTGTCCTGCACAGGCGCATCCACACTGGAGAGAGGCCCTACAAGTGTGATGAGTGTGGGAAGAGCTTCAGCCAGAGCTCTCACCTGATGTACCACCAGCACATCCACAGCGGGGGGAAGGCCCTACAAGTGTGATGAGTGTGGGAAGAGCTTCACCCAGAGCTCTGGCTTGACCACACACCAACGGACCCACCAGTAAGGAGAGCCCTGTGAGCACCTCAACTGCGGGAAGAGCTTCATCTGCTGCTCCAACTCCATCAGTCATCGGAGGACCCACATTTGATGATCCACAGTGACCCACATTGGGCACAGATCTGCTGACCCATGTTACAGGTGATCCATGCTGGGAACAGACCTGGTGACCCACATTCCAGGTGATCCATACTGGGCAGTGCATTGGGTTTGTGTGGCCAGATTTTGGTAGCAGGGGGACTCCAGGGCTGGGTCTTGGTGTTTTGGAGGTTTTCTTGGCCAGAAGCCACCCAGTAACATCTAGAGATGGACTTGGGCAGGAGGAACCCCCAACCCAACACACTCACCCCTTGTATTCCCCCCACACCAGGATTTCTCCTTCCCAAACCATGGCTGAATGGAGGAGGAGGCTGCGAGGAAGAGGAAGATGCCCCAGGACCCCCAGGCAGGTGAGGAGGAAGTCAGTGCCCCTTTGCCCTGTCTTGTCCTGTATCTCCCAGCTGAGCATGGCCCCCGGCTGCAGGACAACCCCGCTGCCACCGCCGTCCTGCCGGGGCCAGAGTTGGGGGGATGTCCTTGGCCTTCCCTCTGGGCTGGAGGCAAATCCCCTCCCTGTCCTTCTTCCTTCCTGCCCCAGGCCCCGAGCTGAGGATGGAGGGCACGGAGGACAAATCCCCCCGGCAGAGCCTGGTGGGAGAGGTCGTTTTGAAGGGCTCCACGGCACAGGAAGGCAGTGGGGAGGGAAAGGCCCGGAGATCCCCCCGGAGGAGGGGCTCCAAAGCCAGCCCAGGGTGCTCTGAGGAGGAAAGACCCACCCTGTGCCAGGAAGGCGACGAGAGCTTGAGCGAGAGCTCTGACCTGGAGGTCCATGAGCAGCTCCATGCTGGGAAAAGGCCGTTCAAGTGCTTGGAATGTGGGAAGAGGTTTAGCAAGAGATACCACCTGATCCGCCACCAGCGCATCCACACTGGGGAAAGGCCCTACAAGTGCTTGGAGTGTGGGAGCAGCTTCAGCCGGCGCTTCTGCCTGATCCGCCACCAGATCATCCACACCGGAGAACAACCCTACCAGTGTGGGGAATGTGGGAAGAGCTTCAATGACCGCTCCAACCTCATCACCTACCAGCGCCTGCACTCCAGGAAACGGCCCTACAAGTGCTTGGAATGTGGGAAGAGCTTCAGCCTGAGATCCGACCTGGTCCGCCACCAGAAGATCCACAGTGGGGAACGGCCCTACAAGTGTCCTGAGTGTGGGAAGAGGTTTAAGACCAGCTCACATCTCCTCCTGCACCAGCGGACGCACACAGATGAGAGGCCCTTCCTCTGCACCGACTGCGGGAAGAGCTTCAACCGCAACTCCCACCTTGTCCTGCACAGGCGCATCCACACTGGAGAGAGGCCCTACAAGTGTGATGAGTGTGGGAAGAGCTTCACCCAGAGCTCTGGCTTGACCACACACCAACGGACCCACCGGTAAGGAGAGCCCTGTGAGCACCTCAACTGCGGGAAGAGCTTCATCTGCTGCTCCAACTCCATCAGTCATTGGAGGACCCACATTGGTTCCACAGTGACCCACATTGGGCACAGATCTGTTGACTCATGTTCCAGATGATCCATACTGGGCAGTGCATTGGGTTTGCCAGGTTTTGGTAGCAGGGGGACTCCAGGGCTGGGTTCTGAGAGCAGCTGCCAGAAACTTCCCCCATGTCCAGCAGAGCCAATTCCAGCTGGCTCCAGGAGGGACCCGCCGCTGGCCAAGGCCGAGCCCATCAGAGCCTATTGCTAGGGGCAACTGGGACCATGTTGGAGCCCATCAGAGCCCATTCTCACCTCGGGGAGAATGTATTTGTCTTAGTTTGAGCTGCTCCCCAGGGCTGGGAGCTGGGGTGGTTGGTCCCAGGAGAGTTTCCCGCTGAGAGACCAATCGCAGCTGTTCTTTTTCACTCCTTTGAAATTAGATATTCACAACAGCCGGCAGTCATTGGCAGTTTTAGTTGTGTGTGAGAGCGTGTGTGTGTGAGAGAGAAGCTGGAGGGGTTATGGGGGCCCCCCATAACCCAGGGGGGGCCCCTGTGCCCCCACGGCCCTGGCTCGGCCAGGGCTGGAGGCAGCGTGTAGGAGTATGTGTGAGTTGTGAGGGAGACTCCCTCTTTCCCCCCCCAGCTAGACTGCAGGGCTTGGGACAGTTTGAACTGAACTGAGAACCCTGTGACCAAGGCGAGGGAGCTTTCTTTTTCTTCGCCCCCCCGCCTGGGAAGGCGGTCGTGTGGATTCAGGGCATGCTTGGCATTGGAGCCAAGCCAAGAGATGGGCCAGAGGGGTCTGGAGCCTGGAGAAGTGGCTGGGATATATGGAAAAGCTGGAAGAACTCCAGGCTGAAGGAATTGGAGATGGGCCAGAGGGGCTGGGAGGTGCCATATGTTGGGTTTGGACCTGGGCTACTGAAACTGAAAACTGCAGCAGCTAAGGAAGAGCAAGAGAGCCAAACCAGCAGGTTTTTCTGAGTAAGGACTTTTTGATGAAAACTATTTGGGGTAAAACAGGACTGAGCAGAGACCCAGAGCCTGCAACCTGGAGAGTGAGAAATGGAACATCTTACTGCTTAGGAGGAAAGCTTCATGAAACCAAGGAGGAAGGACTCAGAGCTGACTCCCTGGACCTTTTTGTGATGAAGACCTGGTGAAGTGAGTGTTTCCCTGGCAGCCCAGGATGAGACCTCAGCAGGAGCTGAGGGCTGGTGGGGGTGCAAGAGAACCCATTTCCCTGATACCCCAATGAGAGAGAGACTTTTTCACTATCGCCCTGAAGACAACTTCAGAACTGATGTAGGAGTGTTCAAGGGGAGCTGTGTTAATATTATATATTTTTAGTTTGTATAGTATTTATTGGGTAATAATAAATTGTATGTAATTCCCTTCCCACATACTGAGGTGTGCCTGTCTGAAACTTTCTCTTCGGTGTTGAGGCAAATTGTGAGGGGAGCTTGAAGATTGGATTTATGTGGAGGTCGAACCCCCACAGTATTGAAGGAGGAAAAAGTCCTTGTGCAGATGGAATTGGGTGCAGAGAAGAGCAGAGTGGGAACAGGGGAGAGGAACAGCTCTGCAGACCCCCAGGGCAGTGCAGAAGAGGGGCAGGAGGTGCTCCAGGCTCTGGGGCTGAGATTCCCCTGCAGCCCAAGGAGGAGCCCACAGAGCAGGGGGATGCCCAAAAAGAAGGATGTGAGCCCGTGGGAAGCCTGTGCTGGAGCAGAGTCCCTGCAGCTGCTGCGGCCCCAGAGACCTCAAAGGGTCTCACTCAGCACCCTCAGAAGGGGCTTGAGGCACAGGAATTGTCCATCCTGGCCCCAAGTCAGGTCCGTGACTTTCTCTGAAAGTTGGAGAACAAAAAGAGGATTCCACTTGGTTGTTCTTCAGGCAAGAAAAATAAGAAGTTTCCCAGGCTGTTGGTTAAACTGCAGGAGCTGGTTAGACAGCACCAGTTCCTGGCAGCAGAGAGTGTTTCTGAGCAGCTCAAGAGCAGCTCAGCCCAGGGCTGTTCATCAAGGCTGAGGCCTAAGGAGCATTTCTCAGATCACAGGGAGGCCTGGGGGGGGTGGGGATGCACCACCACACCTGGAAAGGTGTCGTCCCAAGGACTTGCACAGCCGGGAGGTGTTTTCAGTTCCAGACCCCCCGGTCACCCCACAAGGTGCTGGACGGCCCTTCAGACCCACCTGAGGCCACCCCCTGTCTCTCCAAGAACCTGCAGGAGGGAAAGCAGCTGAGTCTAAACCAGCAAGTGTTCTGTCGAGCTTTAATGTCTCGTGGCTGCTTGCAAGCTTATTTTGCTTTGTTTGCTAACATGCAGAAATAGTAAAAAGCTTTGTGAGTTGTGCTTGACTTGTGAAACAGCCCCGGGCAGCCAACTCTGAAACAATAACGACTCAATGTGTGTCTCGACTGTGTCGTTATCGGCTTGTCGCAGGCCGGGGACCGAATGTGATGTTTGCGGCCAAGGCGGAGGCACAAACCCGTTCCGAACCCGCCGGGGCTCAGCGGGAAGGAGGAGCGCGCGGGCAGCCGCTCCCTCAGCGGCCCCTGGGGAGGGGACAGGGGGGACACGGCGGGCCGAGCCCGCCAGACCCCGCTCCCCAGGGCCGCCGACACCGCCCCGCCCGGGGCAGGCCGAGCCCGCCAGACCCCGTTCCCCGCGGCGCCTCCCGCCCCCTCCGCCTCCCCCCGCCCGGTCCCGGGTCCGAGCCCAGCGCGCTCCAGGCCCCGCCGCGGGTCCCGCTCGGCCCCGTCTGAGGTGGATCGGCACCAGGTCCCCCCTCCACCCCCGCGCTGACCAATCAGTGCGCGAGGACGAGGAGTGACGTAGGAAACAGCCAATCGGAGGGAGGCGCTGGGTTTTTGCACCCGGCACACTGCCCCCAATGACGTCATGGCGATGTCTGGCCAGCTGGGCCAGAGCTGCCCAGTTCCGCCCAGTGCGGGCCCGTGTCACTGCCAGCTGGGCCCGGGGGCTCCCAGTCACCCCCAGTATGGGCCCAGTCACTGCCAGCTGGGCCCGGGGGCTCCCAGTCACCCCCAGTATGGGCCCGTGTCACTGCCAGCTGTGCCCAGGGGCTCCCAGTCACCCCCAGTATGGGCCCGTGTCACTGCCAGCTGGGCCCGGGGGCTCCCAGTCACCCCCAGTATGGGCCTGTGTCACTGCCAGCTGTGCCCAGGGGCTCCCAGTCACCCCCAGTATGGGCCCGTGTCACTGCCAGCTGGGCCCAGGGGCTCCCAGTCACCCCCAGTATGGGCCCAGTCACTGCCAGCTGGGCCCGGGGGCTCCCAGTCACCCCCAGTATGGGCCCAGTCACTGCCAGCTGGGCCCGGGGCTCCCAGTCACCCCCAGTATGGGCCCAGTCTGATATCAGTCACTTTCAGGCACTCCCAGGAAGATACCAGTAGGATCCCAGCATGGTGCCAGTTGCTTCCATTCACCCCCAGTATGGTTCCTCCCACTCGTAGTATGGTTTTAGTCACCTCCAGTATAATCCCAGTAAGAACCCAGTGACTGCCAGCATGGTCCCAGTTACTCCCAGTCATCCCCAGTCACCCCCAGTATGGCTTCAGTCACTTCCAGTCCCTCCCAGAATGATTCCAGTATGATGCCAAACACTCCATATATGGTCCCAGTCACTTCCAATATGAACCGTGTCACTCCCAGTCTCTCCCAGTATATCCCAGGCATCCCCAGCATTCTCCCAGTATATCCCAGGCATCCCCAGAATGCTCCCAGTGACTCCCAGTACGATCCCAGTCTCTCCCAGTCATTCCCAGAAGCTTTCAGCATGATCCCAGTTGCTCACAGCCACCCCCCCATCACCTCCAGAGTGGTCCTAGTTGCTCCCAGTCACCTCTGGCATGATCCCACTTGCTCCCAGTATGTCTTAGTTGCCCCAACATGATCCCAGTTACCTGCAGCATGCTCCTAGGCACTGCCAGTATGAGCCCAGTCACCTTCAGTCTAGTCCCAGTTGCTCCCAGTATGATCTCTGTTGCCTCAGTTCTGGTCCTGCTGGGTCCTAGTCCTGGTCCCAGTGCATCCCGGTGTCCCAGTCCACCCCAGTCCATCCCATCCTGTCCCAATCCATCCCGGTTCCTTCCCGGCAGCCGCCGTTGTTTGTCAGATCCTGCCCCCCCCCCGACCCAGAGCTGCTGCCGGATACCGCCCCCCCATCCCGGTGTCACCCTCTTTGCTCTCCCCACAGAGCTCCTGACCCAGCTCCTGCTCCTCCCAGGGAGGGCTTTTGGGAGCACCCCATTTCCTGGCCCCTGGGACCCCCTTGAATCCCCATTCCTGGGCACTGAGAGGCCCCTGCATCTCCTTCCTCAGATCCAGGACCCCCCTGCATCCCCTTATCTGGCTCTGGGACCTCCTGCAATCCCTTTGTAATAGACTATGGTAAGTGGCATTGTTTATCAAACAGGATGTTCTGCTTAAAACCGCTAAGCTAAGGCAAAGGCTAAACCACAAAAAGTTGTACAAACGCCTATGCAAGGTATATCTTAAGTTTACCATGTTCCAAGAATTTAAAGGGCAACCCATATAAGGAAGACAGCTGCTGCCAGAGCTAGAGGGCAAAAAGAGGACACCTGAGGAAGACGTCTTACTTCATCCTGAACGACCACCTGGAGGCAGAAACGACCCCCTAGCAACAGCCCAGGCATGCGCAGAGTACTATAACCACATCACAGAAGACGGAACTGGAAGGATATAAATAACTACTTGCTTAACATGTTAGTGCGGCAGTTGGTGGAGCGGAGACTCCCCTGTCGCCCAGCGCTGCATTTGCTCATATTCTGCTTGCTGTATTAATAAATTCCAATTGATAATTTGATCCGTTGTGGTCTAAATTTATAACAATTTGGTGCCGTGACTCGGATCAGGAACGGTGGGCTACGGCTCTTCGGGGAGGCGCCCCGCGCTTGTCCGCGGCCCCGTAGGAGACCGACGGCTCACTGCACCCTGACCGACGAACCTAAATTTGGAATATTGAGCAAAGGAAGAACCGGTCAAATCCCGTAATATTTTGTGCACAAAAGTCCGGACGAAGACGCAGGAGGCGTAAGTGTATCGCGATTTTGGTTCGCGGGGATTACCGTTCGGGCGGGATTGGGATTCCTGGAATATAACGAATGAGAGGCTCGACACACTGAGCCAAGTGAGAGCGGACCCTTTAGTACTGCGGTTCCCATCTCCCGCGAGGGACTGGGCCAGGAATAAGGGGAACGAGTGTGTGTGTGGTTGTAGATATTCCAGAAGATGGGGGCAGAAGACAGCAAGCCTTCTGTCACCCATGGGAAGGGTACCTCTGTACCTAGGAATACCCCTCTTGCTTATATCTTAGCTAATTGGAAATACTTCCCGGGAACAATAGGGAAGAACAAGCAGAAAATGGTTATATATTGTACTAAGATATGGGGAGGGAAGAAAATTGTAAAAAATGTCTTCTGGCCAGTTTATGGGTCTGGAGAAGACTGGGTAAGGCAACAGTTAAAACTTTGGTTTAATAATAAAAAACCACTTAACTTGAAGCGGAACCCTCTGGGAGATAGACAGTCTGCACTAGGCAGCTGCGGCTCTCAGAGCAGAAGGAATCTTGTTAGGGACTTGTCTATCGCAGAAAAAGAGGAACCTCTGGGTGAGGTTAAAAATAATGAGAAAGAGGAACCCCAGAGAGAGATTGGAAATAGTTCTCTGGAGGAAAAGAGATTAATAAAAAGAGGTTTTGAAGTTAAGTTGCAGGGGATTCCACCTGAAAGCCCCCTTGGTAAGTTCCTTAAAAATTGGAGCTACTACTCCTGCACTTTTAGAAGATCGAAAGAAAAGATGGTCTATTATTGCATTGAAGAATGGGGAGGTAGAAAAATTGGAAATACCACTTACTGGCCAACATACGGCACTTTTGAGGACTGGGTCTGTGAACTTTTAAATTGGTATGTCAGTGATAAAAGACCCTTTTGTCCAGAAGAAAGTTTTTATGCTGTCATCTGGTTGGAGGCCAGTGAAAAGAATTATTTATTCCCCTTAAGGGAAAATAAGCAGGGGGACTCATTTAAGAATTTAGTGTCTTGGAACTCTCCTCCACCTTATATACCCCCTTGCAATGGAGAGAGTGTGACCATGCCAGGTGCCCCGGCGGAGTTAGAGTGGGGGTCTCCCAATTATACCCCCCCCCCCTCTGGGAGACAACATTACCAGGCAGACAAGATGAAATAGAGTTTGTGTCCGAACTGTTAAATTCCGGAGATGTCCGGGCATTTAAAAGAGAAATGGGAAATCTATTAGCAGATCCTATTGGAGTCTCCAAAAGATTTGATCAGTTCCTAGGGCCCAATCTTTACACCTGGGATGAAATGCAATCAATTCTAAGCCAATTATTTACTACTGAAGAACGAGACATGATTAGGTGGGCTGAGATGAGAATCTGGGACTCGCAGCACGCCCAGGGACCACAGGCAGAAACCAAGTGGCCACTCTGGAGACCTAATTGGGATGATCAAGACCCGGCCCACCGAACCAATATGCAAGATTTAAGAACAATAGTGATTCAGGGTATTAGGGAAGCTGTGTCTCATGGTCAAAATATTAATAAAGTATTTAATGAGATGCAAAAGAAAGATGAGAGTCCTACTGAATGGCTAGAGAGATTAAGAAAAGCTCTCCAGCTGTATTCAGGTGTCAACCCTGACAACCCATCAGGACAAATATGGCTTAAGCTACAGTTTGTGGCAAAGTCATGGGAAGACATTAGAAAGAAAATTGAAAAGTTAGAAAATTGGCAAGATAGAGGTCTGGATGAGTTGTTGAGAGAAGCCCAAAAGGTATATGTAAGAAGAAAGGGAGAGGGTAATAAACGACAAGTAAAGATGATGGAGGCAGCAGTAAGAGAAGACCATAGAAGGATGCTCAAAGACCATAAATTTCTGGGAATGAGCAGGGAGAAAGAAGTGACAAGGCGAGAACAAAGAAGTTGTTTCCATTGTGGGAAAAAAGGGCTATGTGAAGAATTGTAAACAACAGATTCGAGATGAAAAAGGCTTGAAGGAGAAATAAGACAGTCAAGAGCTCTATATTTTAAGGGACTGTAGTCATCCTGAGCCCTTGATGAAATTAAAATTAAGTCCCTGTAAACAGGAGTTCACCTTTTTAGTCGATACAGAAACTGAAAAGCCAACAGTTAAACAAATCCCTAATTCCTGTAGAGCATCATCTGAAAGAGTGCAAGTAATTGGAGCAAAGAAAACTATTTAAAATAAGTAAAATTAAAATTGTGGTATTTAAAAATAAATTTAATATAGGTGAACTCTTGCTCGTCTCGAAAGCGGAATATAATCTGTTGGGACGAGATTAAATGAATAAATCCTAAACGAATTAAAGGTATTATAAACCTGCAGTTTCCAAAGACAAAAATGATAAATTCGATATTGGTACTACTTAACACATTATGTAGAGGCATTCCCTACCTCAAGGGTTACAGCCAACCAAGTTACAAAAGTAAAGAATGAATGGGGAACTAAAAACAATTCTTTTACTTATGGCCTTGCTAATCATTCGGACAAGGTCTCGGGCAGACTTAAGCGTATCAACCTTTGAAATGATGTATGGAATGCCCTACTGAATCGAAGAACCCTAAAATCATGTGGTAATAAGTGATAATAGTATTAACGAATATGTTTTTCAACTTTCAACCACCTTTAGATCTAAAAATCCATAACATCAAGCCAAGAGACTGGGTAATAGTAAAAAACCTGGAAAAACAAAGAGACATTAAAACCTAGATGGAAAGGACTTCATTTTGTTTTGTTTACTATAGAAACAGCAATTAGAGCTGCAGAATGTGAATGGACACATGCCAGTCACGTCAACGGATCAGTGAATCCCTCACACTGGAAAATAATCAGCATTTCTAGAGACACCAAACTGGTCCTGAGAAGATAGGCTATGATAGAGACATTGAGTAATTTCTTTGCTACTAATTTAAATTTTTGCTGCTAATTTTAATTTAGAACTAAGTATTTACTAGTATTTATGGTATAGTGGGATTTTTTTTATTGATGTTTGTATATTATCTATGGAAAATTGCGAAGTGGGGCCAGGGCTTACTATAAGATTCGGGGGACGAGCAGACCTGGAATACCTTTATTGCCACAATATAAGAGTTCGGTGCAACATACCGGGTTGTGAATGCTATCCATTCATTTGTGTCAAGTGTAAAAAGTGCCAAGAGAAGTGGTGGACGCACTGTAGAGGAGGATTTCCTCCTAGAAGAATCTGCGAGCAGTGCTACCGAACAGAACAAAATTTTACTATTTGGGCATTGAAAACAACGGGGATCCCGTAGAAATCCCCCAGATGGTGGAGTTATTTTGCATTTAGAATTAATCCTCAATATTTCTGTTTCCACCTAAATGAACCAGCGCCTTTTTGTGGTAGATATAGTGAAAATCCAGTGCCGACGGGAAATTAGTGCCTTGCCGTGTGTCGGGTACATGGTAAAAGCCGCCTCGTGGTCCGCGTATACATTACGACTCACTAAAAATAAAAGGCATATTCCTACCTGGGACTCCTGCTGCCGAGAAGATGGAACACCCTGTGACTCGAGGCAACCGAGCCGACAGGCGAGGCAGAGGAGAAAATCCCGGAGAAGGAGGAAAAAGCCTAAGCCATGGGACACACAAGCTGCAATGGCCGAATTCCCCCACGACTGGTGAAGGTAAGAGGGCTGGTAATACCCAAATTAATAAAAGAATTGGAATTAATAAAAGTCAAAGTTTTTCTCTAGGCACTATTTACATAATTGTAGTCCCCATTGCACTGTTAGCAACACCAATACATGCGGGTAACCCCCATGAACTAATGACTTGGACTTATATTCCCTAATACCTATTGAAGCTGGAGGATGTGTTGGACAAACATGCCCGACATTGAGCAAGAAGCAAGTGCAGTGTAAAGCATTTTATATTTGTCCAGCCTCTAATCCAGGAAAGAGCTATTGTAATTATCCAGGGCATTATTTTTGTGGGTATTGGGGTTGTGAAACCATTGCCTCCGATTGGTCTACCGGAGGAGACAGATATATAGATGTGACCTGGGGACCTCCCGGTTGTATTAAACCAAAACATAGCTATTCAGGAGGGGTACAAGGATGCTCAGACATAAGAGTAACTCCATGCCTATCTCTCAATGTCTTTAATGAAAGTGTATTTTGTATCCAAGTAATTATCATACCCAGGATCATGTATCACACCTCAGAAGATGTATTTCGGCACTTTGAAAGAGGACTATCCAGACAAGTCAGAGAGCCTTTTACTGCGGTAACTATAGAACTTCTTTGGTAAAGGGAAAAGAGATACAAAATTTACAATTAGCTGTTGATGAAGATTTAGCAAGAATAGAGCAATCTATACAAAACTTAGCTACATCTGTTAAGTCACTATCGGAAGTCGTTTTACGAAATAGAAGAGGGCTAGATTTATTATTTCTAAAAGAAGGAGGGTTATGTGTAGCCCTTAGAGAGGAATGCTGCTCCTATGCTGACCATACAGGGGTAGTACAAGATGCTATGGCAGAATTAAGGAAGCGGTTAGAATAAAGGAAGAAAGATAGAGAAAGTAATCAATCATGGTATGAAAACTGGTTTAATGTTTCACCATGGCTAACCACCCTGCTTTCAACCTTAGCAGGCCCAATATTCATGATCATATTAGAACTAGTGTTTGGACCATGCATTTTAAAGTATATCTTGCGCTTTATTAAAGAACGCTTTGAGATTGCAAAATTGTTAATGATTACTTCGAGATACAGTGTTGTAACCACCGATGAAGCTGATAATGATTTTGATTATGTACGTGATAATTGTTGTAAGCGAGAAAGTAAAGTTTGATAAACAAATTTTGATTGTGAAAAATAAAAAGGGGGGATTGTAATAGACTATGGTAAGTGGCATTGTTTATCAAACAGGATGTTCTGCTTAAAACCGCTAAGCTAAGGCAAAGGCTAAACCACAAAAAGTTGTACAAACGCCTATGCAAGGTATATCTTAAGTTTACCATGTTCCAAGAATTTAAAGGGCAACCCATATAAGGAAGACAGCTGCTGCCAGAGCTAGAGGGCAAAAAGAGGACACCTGAGGAAGACGTCTTACTTCATCCTGAACGACCACCTGGAGGCAGAAACGACCCCCTAGCAACAGCCCAGGCATGCGCAGAGTACTATAACCACATCACAGAAGACGGAACTGGAAGGATATAAATAACTACTTGCTTAACATGTTAGTGCGGCAGTTGGTGGAGCGGAGACTCCCCTGTCGCCCAGCGCTGCATTTGCTCATATTCTGCTTGCTGTATTAATAAATTCCAATTGATAATTTGATCCGTTGTGGTCTAAATTTATAACACCTTTCCCGGCCATCCCACCTCTCCCAGCCTCCCCGTTCCTTGACCCTGGCACCCCTCTGAACCCCCATTCCTGGACACTGGGATACCCCTGCACCCACTTCCCTGGGAAACCCGTGACTGGGAAAGGGGTTCTCCAGCCCCTCTGGCATTTAGGATCACCCCGAGGAAAGGGAGATAAAAGCTTCCCTGGGAAGCTCTGGAAGGCAGTATCCAGGAGGGATGAGGAGGGTCTGCGGGGGGCGGTGGGGGCTGCCCGGGGAGGGCACTGGCACAGGGAGATCCCCCCCGCGGGGTCCGCAGATCCCGGCGCTTCCCCCGCTTTGGCCCCAAAGCGGCGCCTTTAAGGCCGAGTTTAACCGCAGGGCCCGGGAGTTCAGCTCAGCCTGGCCCGGGGGTCCCGCAATACGTGGCCGAGGAGGGTCACAGGGAGGCCCAGGGGGTGCCCGGAGGGGTCCCAAAGGGGATCCAGGTGAATTCCCAAGAATTCCCCCGTTCCCGCCCCCCGCGCTCCCTCGGTCACTTCCGCCTCACAACCTCCGCCACCGGGATCTGCTCGGCGACCGGTGACGTTCAGAGCAGATCGAGCTGCCATTGGCGGTCAGGAAATAACGGCGCCAATCGCGGGGCCGGAGGCGGCTCTGTGGGCGGGGCCAGGCTGTGGGCGGGGCCAGCGGAGCAGCGCCATGGCTCCGGCGCTGGGGCTGGGGGCGCTCCTGGGAGTCCTGGGGCTCCTGAGGACCCCGGCGGGGGCGGCGGAGGGTAAGTGGGGCCCTCGGAACCGGGAACTCCTGGACCGCCCCTTCCGGGCACGAGAGCCCCCCTGAACCCCCATTCCTGGCATCGGGACGCCCCTGAACCCCCATTCCTGGGCATTGGGTCCCCCTTGAATCCCCTTATCCAGCATCGGGACCACCTGAAACCCCCGTTCCTGTGCACAGGGACCCCCCTGCACCCCCTCATCCGGCACCGGGACCCCCCTGCACCCCTTTTCCCGGCCATCCCACCTGTGCCAGATACCCCTTTTCGCTGACCTTGAGACCCCCTGGATCTTCATTCCCTCCTTTCCCCAACCCTTCTTTTCTGCAACACCGAGGACCTGCGGGCCCCCCATTCCTGGCCATTCTGGGTCTTCCCACCCCGTGACCCCCCTTTCCTTGGCAGAGGGACCCCCTGGACCACCCATCCCACCTCTCCGAGCCCCTGCCCCCTCTTTCCTTAACTCTGAGACCTCTTGAAATCCTCCTTGCCCAGCACCAGTGGCCCCCTGGACCCCCTTATCCTGCACCAATATCCCCCTGCACCCCTTTTCCCAACCATCCCACCTCTCCCAGACCTCCCTTTTCCTTGACCCTAAGACCCCCTGACCCCATTCCTGCCTTCCCCAGCCCCCAACCCCCCATTTCTTCTACACTGAGAAACCCTGGGACCCCCATTCTGGCCCTCCTGGGTCTCCCCATCCCATGACCCCCCTTTCCTCGATACTGGGACCCCCTGGACCCCCATTCCTGCCTTTCCCAGCTCTCAGACCCCACTTTCCTCAACACTGGGGACCACTGTACCCCCCTTTCCTGGGCACAGGACCCCCTGAACCTGCATCCTGCCTCTCCCGGTCCCCTCACCCCCTTTCCTTGACACTGGGACCCTCCAAACCTCCATTCCTGGGCAGGGCACTCTCCTACACCTCATTATTCAGCACCCAGATCTCCCCGAACCCCTTATCTTGGACTGGGACCCTCTCCCTGCCCTTATTGGGTACTGGGACCCCCCTACACCCCCTTCCCCGGGTGCAGGGACCCCCCTACACCCCCTTGTGTGGCAGCAAGACCCCCCTGAATCTCTATTCCTGTGCACTGGGACCACCTACTCCCCCTTATCCTTTACCAGTACCCCCCTCCATCCCCTTCCTGACCATCCAACCTCTCCCAGACTCCAAACAGCTCCTTTCCTTGACTCTGGGAACCCCTGGAGCTCCATTCCTGCCTTTCCCAGCCCCCAGGCCCCCTTTTCCTCAACACTGAGGATCCCTGTGACCCCCCATTCTTGGCCATCCCAGGTTTCCCCACCCCATGACCCCCCTTTCCCCATCCCTTGGACCCCCCTTTTGTGGGCACAGGGACCCCCTGGAACCCCCTGTCCCACCTCTCCCCATCCCTGCATCCCTCTTTCCTCGACCCTGGGACCCCCAAGCCCCTTTCTGGCTCTCCCGGCTCTCCCCGTTGCCCATTTCCTTTACCCGTGAGCCCCCCCAGCCCCCCCAGCTCTCCGTGTCCCCCCAGTTGTGCACTCCCTGCGTTACCTGCGCGTGGCGGTGTCGGAGCCGGGCCCGGGGCTGCCCCGGTACGTGGCCGTGGCGTCCGTGGACGGGACCCCCTTCGTGCGCTACGACAGCGAGCGGGGCCGGCTGGAGCCGCAGACTCTGTGGATGGCGGCCGGAGCCGAGCCGGGATATTGGGACACCGAGTCCCGGATCAACGGGAGGTACCGGCGAAAGGACCCCGCCCACCTGGACATGCTGCAGATCCGGCACAACCAGAGCGGGGGTGAGTGGGGGGAGCCAGGGAAGGGGGGATCTGTGGGGCTGGGATGTGGATCTGTGGGGCTGGGATGTGGATCTGTGGGGCTGGGGGGGATCTGTGGGACTCCAAGGGACTGGGACGGGATGTGTGGATCTTCCGTCAGACTATGGGAGTCCATAGGGCTGGAATGGGGCCCTGTGGGGCTGGGACACACTTCCATGGGTCTCTGTGGATCCGATTCCTCCCCCTCCAGGTCTCCACACGCTGCAGCGGGATTGTGGCTGTGAGCTCCTGTCCGACGGGAGCGTCCGTGGATCCTATCGGGAAGGCTACGACGGACAGGATTTTCTCTCCTTCCAGTTGGGATCCAGGAGCTTCGTGGCGGCCGACGGCGCTGCCCAGATCATCAAGAGGCACTGGGACTCTGATGGGATCACAGTGGAGAGGTTGACAAATTTCCTGGAGCAGACCTGCCTGGAAGTGCTCCAGAAACATGTCCAGTATGGGCAGGAGGTGCTGAAGAAAAAAGGTGGGGGCAGAATTCTCATGGGAACGGGGGATATGAGATTTGAGAACACAGGAATTCCCGTGGAATTCTGTTTACACATCTCGCCCTCATCCTGTTCCCATGGGAATTCTGTGGATGGATCTTACTGCTGTCCCATTTCCTTGGGAATTCCATGGATAGATCCCACCATTATCCTATTGCAGAGCCTCCTGACGTCCAAGTGTCCGGGAAAGAGGAACACGGGATCCTGACGTTGTCCTGCCGCGCGTACGGGTTCTACCCCGGGGTCATCGAGATCAACTGGCTGAAGGGGGATGAAATCTGGGATCAGGAGACGTGGTGGGGCGGGATCGTTCCCAACAGCGACGGCACCTTCCACAGCTGGGCCAGGATTGAGGCGCTGCCGGGGGAGCGGGAGCAGTACCGGTGCCGGGTGGAGCACGCCGGAATGCCGGAGCCCGGGATCTTCGCCTGGGGTGAGGCTGGGAACGGGCAATGTGGGAATTGGGAATTTGGGAACGAGGAGTTTGGGAATGTGGAGCAGTGGGGTGGGGGTTCCCCTCCCCCTTCTCACCATCTCGCGCTTTCCAGAGCCGGAATCTGGCTGGAATCTCATCCCATTGGTGGTCACAGTGTCCGTCATCGCTGCCATCATCATCATCGGTCTCATCCTCATGGGATTTGGCATCTGGAAGCTCCGATCTGGTAACTCATGGGATGGGGATTGGGAAGGGGCACGGATCCATCTGGTGGCATTCCGGGGATCTTGTGCCACAGGTGCTGATCCCACTTTATTTCCATAGGGAAGAGGGAGAGGAAGAGATGCGTTGCGGCCAATGGTGAGTACCAGCAGCATATCCAGAACCTCTCCATGTGGATCCCGTGATGGATCCTGGAATGGGTCCAGGTGTGTGATCCAGGCCAGAATCTCATCAATCTTCTCTTTCCACAGGAACAGACATGGGAACTGACTGCTCCCTCACAGGTATGGAGCAGGATCCATGTGGTATTCCAGAGGGAAATTGGGGCAGGATAGATGGAGCAGGATTGGGACAGGATTCCAGATCAGGGCAGGATTCCAGAGTGGGATCAGGTGGAATTCTGGGGTGGGATCAGGGCTGAATTCTGAAGCAGGATCAGCTGAGATGGATGGAGTGGGATTGGGTGGGATGGATGGAGTGGGATTGGGGTGGGATTTCAGAGCAGGATTGGGATGGGATGAATGGAGTGGAGTCAGATGGGATGGGTGGAGCAGGATGGGGTAGGATTCTGGTGCAGTTCCTCCTCTCTGTGGGCTCCGCAGCTGGACCCATCCTGTGGGATGGGCACAGGGACATGGTGACTCTGTCCCCTACTCTTGTCCCGGCAGGAATCACCGCCTGAGTGATCCATGGTTACGGTTCCAGAGGTGCCAAAAATAAGAGCTGTTCCTGTTGTCACTCCGGTTCTCCAGCAGTGTTTCTCTTTCATCCCCTGTGGGGTGAAGTCACAGCCCCACAACTGAAGTTTGAGGGGTTTGGAACATTATAAAGTGTTGGGCCGTTTTCCATGGGAGCAGTAGAGCTAATTAGATAGTTCCCATGGACACAGCCTTGAGCTGTGTGGCTGAGTGCAGGTGCCGCGTTCCTGGATGTTGTTGTAAGAAAATGTTTGTAGTGTATGTGTGCGGGAAAGTGGAACTTAGCACCAACTAAAAAGCTGCCTGCTCAGCGTAGCGGGCAGACATCTCTCTGGCTCTTCATCCTAGTGTGTCTCTTCATCCTAGTGCGTGTGCGTCGCATGTCTTTCTTCCCCCACAGGACCAAGGCCTTCGACAGATACCCAGCGACAATCCCCCCCAAGGGATCCCTCAGGAAAAGAACCTGTTGTGGTGCCTCCACGTGTCGTGACACGGGCTCGGACAGAGCCACGAGCGGGAAGCGCCGGGAGTGGAGAATGGGGGGGACACGGAGGTTGGGGGGTCTGGCAGGACACTCTGCCTGCATAGAGCCTAAAATCCGGTCAGAGAACCCAAACAACCCAAGCTGGCTGTGTTGAGCTCCCACTGGTGCCAAGGGGCTGCTTTTAGTGTTGGGCTGTATGGCGTGGGGTACCTTTATATGACAAAGAAGGATGCACGCTCTTCTGAGATGGAGAACAAAGAGACTTATTTGAATTCGGCACTTTCCTTTATACTCTAGAACCACGTGACCTCCTTAACCAATTGGGTTGTCCATTTCGGCGCACGCTCCCCTGGGCATTCCTGCCCCAGTACATCCCCCGTACCTTGGACACGCCTCCTACATCACCCCCTTCTCAATTGTATAAGAAGGTCACAAAAACTGCAAAAACAACAGTGCAATCAGTTGTTTACACTGTAAACTACCAAAGCTTGCAATGACCCAGCACATCGCTTGCTTGGCCTCTTATACCTCTATGGTAAACTTCGTAAAACTTTCTTATATTCCTAAAGGGTGGTGCAACTTGGAGAAATAACTTTATTAACCTAAAGGCCTTAGCCAACTGTGCATAGATTTATAATCTTCATTAATCTGAGGGTTTTGAATAACTGGGGAGAACAACTTTATTTAAGGAACAGGCTAAGCTTAGCAGAACTAAATTCTCTTAAAGTGACCGTGTGGTGGAGGTAATGTTATTTTGTGAGGTGTTTTGTTTCTTAATATTTGTCCAGTCAAACAACTCTCTTATTCATTCACTCTCTCATTCATTGATGGCCGTCATTCATTCATCTCGCACACATTCATAGATTTTTTACAGACTGCTTTTTACCACATTGGTCATCCCTAAATGTAAACCTGAAACATAAACATAACTCTTTTATACCTTTTGCGTTACTCTGGTTCTTGCTGCTGTGGTTGTGTACCTAAGCAGGGCCTTAAACACCTTGAAGGAATCCACTTAAGCTCTTTTCCTGTCGCCACACAGGCGTAGCCTCTCCCCCAAGTCACGAGATCTAGCGGTCCCGTCCACTGTCCCGAAATCAAGTCTCTCACCGTGACTAGTGGTTTGGGTGAGGTGGGAGCCTGAGGCCTGTGTTGCCTTTCATACTTACTTCTTTCAGCGCTGTCACAATTTAAAAAACTGATAACATATGTGGCTTTCCACAGACGCTCTTGCGGGCTACGCAGATTCCCCCCTTTTTTTGTTGTTTATCTAACATGTGTTTCAGTGTGTGATGTGCCCTTTCAATAACTGTTTGTACAGTTGGTGAGTGTGAGATACCTGTGATGTGAAATTTCTCTATTTGATAGGAAGTAAAGCTTTTTTATTGTCAGTTTTTATTTGATGTGGGGTACTCAGGGTTGCTAAGCAACTGAGCCAGTGTGTTTTTACACTCTTGGCCTTTTTCTCCAGTGGGTGCTGTGGCAGTTATGTATTTTGAATGTGTGTCCACAGTTACATGTACATACTTTAATGTGCCAAATTCGGGGATGTGTGTGATATCTGTTTGCCAGATCTCATTTGCCATTAACCCTCCGGGGTTAACGCCTTTCTGAGATGGCATGGGTGTGTTTTTCTGACAGTTTGGGCATGACATTATGATGTTTCGAGTCTGATTAAGTGTTATCTGGAATTGTCTCTTTAGAGAACGTACGTTTTGGTGGAAAAATGAGTGAGACAATTTTGCTTGTTCTAAGACTCTAGGTATAGTGTTAAACATAGCTGCTTTATCAGTTTCTCAGTTTCCATCAGCTATTGGTCCTGGTATGTCAGTGTGTGAATTTGTTTGTATTATATAGAAATCAAGCTTTCTGTGATTCACAAGAACTCAAATAGAACACATTTCAAACAACAGGTGAGGGTTAACAATATCTCGAAGAAACGAACTCTCGAGACGGGAGACTAACTATGCAGTATAACAGGAATCAGTTACAACATTAAAAGGTTTTTCAGAAAAATTTCCCCAAGGCAATGGAATGGTAGCCAGTTCCAGAACCTGTACAGAACTGTGGTTCATGGTCTGTACCTCTCGTTCCCACTGTTCTGTGGCAGGGTTTTACCCAAGTCACTGCAGCTTTTTGTGTTTTTCCCAGATGCATCTGTGAAAACCGTGAGGCCTTTCACTGGTTCATGTTTGCATCTGGTTGTGGCTTTTAAAGGTAAACTACCAATTTCTGCCCACAATCTGTGTTTAGGGAGATGGATTGAAATGTCACCGTCAAAGCTTGCTAGGGCAGCTTGGAATCCTGCGTCCTCAGCCGGCATCCAATCCAAGTTGTCCTTCGTAGCTGGAATGTAGATGATGGCAGGATTCCTTCCACCTGGTTCCTGCAGTTGTCCTCTGCCTTTAATGACAAGCTTTACAAACATCTCATTAGCAGTCTACACAGTTTTAGGTGGTGTGTGGGGTAGAAACAGCCACTTAGAATTTGCAGTGGGTCTGATCCCACTGAAACAAAACTGCAAATGGCTGATATCTGCTGGAAACAAGGGCTAGGCAGATTTGCAGTTCAGGATTTCTCCATTGTCCTGTCTACTTTCTATTGCCTTGGCACAAATGTCTATGCCTATCTTGCCTCTGCTGTCAGAGACCTGTTAGACGTTAGATTGGAGTTCCCCTTTAGCAGCTCAAATAGAGGGTGTAGCCTAAAATAGGTCTTAACCAGTTGATGGCCCCCAGGAGTTTTTGCAACTCGTGTAAAGTTAAAATGTTTTTTACCTCGAGCTGCAGTGGCTGTGGGGAAATTTCCTGCTGCGTGATCTTCCATCCAAGGTAAGTCCAGGGTTGTGATGGTTGGATCTTCTCTGAAACAACCTGTAAACCTGCATCTTGGACAGTTTTGGTTAGAGCAGTAATAACAAATGGCAGTTCATGTCTAGTGGCTGTGGTTATTAATATGTCATCTACGTGATGGTGTATGATAACTGTCTGATTTCTCGTTGGGCTGTTTTGCATCCCCTGAGGAAGGACAACCCAGCAGTAGTGTTGCATGGGCCGTGCATTGTTCAAGGTCATGATGGAAAAGGTAAACCTTGGCTTGTCCTCAGGGTGCAGGAAGATGGTAAAGAAACAGTCCTTTAAATCAATTATCACTGGTGGCCACTTTGCTGGAAGCACTGTAGGTGAGGGCAGTCCAAGCTGCGATGCTTCCGTAAGCTCTATGACTGCATTTACTGCTCTTAAAATTTGTAGTGTTCTCCACTTTTCACCTTTCTTAGGGGTGCAGAATACAGGGGTATTTTTGGGGGTGGTTGTTGGCACATTGTGGCTTGCCTCAAGCTGCTTCCTCTCTTGCTCGGGAAAGCGGGTGGCAGAGAGGAGGATGGTGAGCAGCGCGGCAGCAAGCAACGTGATGCTCAGGGCGTGGTCTCTGCCTCGCCCACGGCACCCTTGGTACAATTCAAGTCCGTTCCCTGCTGTCTGGGTATTTGTGGGATGTTGCTGCTAAGGGTCTCCAAGGGCAATCCTTTTGAAAGTGGTCGGGGGTACCACAGATGTAACAACCACTTTTGGGTCTGGCTCTTTTCTGCACTCTTAGCCGGGCACTTAGTGCTGTTGCTAATGAGTCAGTTTGATGTCCCACTGAGCCAACCTCTTGACAGGTGCGAACCAGCTCAGCAATGCTGCGGCTTTCCCTTTCAGGAAGGGTTTGCAAAGCTCTTTTACAGTCTGGGTTCGCATTTTCAAAAGCCAATTGCTTATACAGCATCTCTCTGGCTTTATTGTACTCAACTTGCTTGTTTAAAGCAGATTGCAACCGATCTAAGCATCGTGAATTTGGTTCAGTACAACCTTGTAACACTTTTGTGGGGGTCAGATTCCTATCTTGGTTTATAGTGGGAAGGTTTTTCATAGCTTTTAGGGCCTGTTTGGCTATTACACCGTATATCTCTCTATGGTACTTAGATTGTGTATCTATTGAACTGTAATTTCCATCCCCGGTTAACTGGTGTGCTGTGACGCCTGCTCGTGGATCATTAGCATACTCAGAGCAATTCTTTTGAAAGTCAGCTAACCAGACTGTATATTGGGTGTTATTAAGAATTAATTTCATTAGATTCTTCCAGTCACGTGGGGTGAAAAAATAGATGGAACTCGGTGTCTCCAAATACTTGAAAGTATTGGTTAAGGACATGCCAGCATCTCTTACTGGCTGCCTCAATTTCTCTGTAGCCTCATATGATAGAGGCTGAAATTGAGGGGGCTGACGTTGGCTAGTATCAATTGAGCATGCCTGAATATCCTTCAAGCCTCTCACTCGAAAGGCCTCATCCTGACATTGCTCCCACTTGTTAGCTGACTTTCCCCTTTTTGCCTCCTCGCTCCCTCTTGCTGGAACCATCCGTGATTCTTCCTCCTCATCCCCCCATTCCTCCCCCGCTGTGGTCCCAGTAAGCCCGGTTCCCTGTGGGGGGGTGGTGAGGGGGCGGGGCTACCTCCCCCCTCGTGCCTATGGCTGGGGCGGGGCGGCGTTGGGGCCGGAAGAGACGGGTCAGTTTCCGGTCCATGTGGCGGGCGAGATGGTGGTACCCACACCGGGGCACGCGGCCGGTGGTCATCCGCAGCACGGGGTGGCAAATGTGCTGGGTTACCCCCATTTTGGTGTAACGGGGCCCTCCCTCTGCGCTGGTCCCATGGGCTGGGATCCCGCATTACAGACCCCGTTCCCTCCCGGCGACCTGCGTCCCCTTGGCTCTCGGCTCTCGACCCGAAGCTTAACTCACCAACAGCTCCTTTCCCTCCCCCCGCTGGACGTTGTGCGTTTGTGTTACTATGCCTGGGGGTTGTGCTGCTGCCAGCAGTGTGAGCGGGGGGTGGGGTGTGCGTTAATTCCTTAATTGTTTCGTTCCTCCGTGTGCCTTGTGCAGGGCAGACCTTATCACCGGTCGCTTGGCTCGATCCTTTGGTTTAGAATGTGCTCCAGTGTTTCCCATGTGTTTAAATGTAACACTTCTGTTAGTGGGAGTGTAGGGTGTACAGACCTAACAAATCTTATTCATTCGTGTAACTGTAGTTTGAATGTGGCAAGATTTTAGCAGTAAAGTTATTGTTTCAATGTCTGTGAGGTTTCCATGGAGACAAAGTTCCCCATGTTTACCTTAGCTCCAGGCGGCTGCTGGCACAGGGGGGTGGGAGTTCTTTGTTTGGCTGCTTTTACTTTTGGTTTCTGAATCGGCTGTTTCTCTGCGGTTTTCTTTCGTCTCGGTGTCTCTGCGGGGTCTGGCGCGGGTCCCCAGGGCTTGGGTGCGGCGGCGAGGGGTCCCTCGGTGCGGCTGGCGGCTGCAGCGGGCTCTCGCGGTGGCGGCAGCAGGGGCGCTTCTCAGTGCGGCGTGGCTGTTCCTCGGTGGAGGCTCACGCGGCGCGGGGCTGCTCCGGCTGCGGCGGGGCTGTCCCTCGGTGCGGCGGTGGCGACAGCAGGGGGGGTCCCCTGCGCGGCACAGGGTCCAGGGGAAGCTCCCGCTGCGGCGGGAAGCGGCGAGGGGGGGTCCTAGCGCGGCTCCGACGGCGGTGGCGGCGGCAAAGCAGCAGCAAAGCGGCAAAAAGCGGCAGAGGTTCCTTCGGGGTCTGCAGTGCTCCTGGTGAGTCTTTCTGCGGCTTGGACGCGTTGTGCTGTTGTTAGAGGCAGACAGGGACCGGCAGAAGGTGGCTCCGGGGTTCCCGGGGTTCGCTGGGCGGAGGGGGGGGGGTCTGGTTGCCGGCGGGGTCGCGGTGCAGCTTCGGCGGGTCCCGCGTGGCTTGTAAGTGTGGCGCGGGGGGCCAGCAGGGGCGGCGGGCGCAGCGCGGGGTCCCTGCAGCAGCTGTTTTCACGCGCTCGGCTGAGCCGCGGCAGCGGGGGGGGGGCAGGGGGGTGGCCAGCAGTACGTGCGTGGCTTGGCCATTTCCCTGCGGTTGCAAGACTGCGGCACTTGCGGGGGGAAGGGCGGCTGGGCAGCACGTGGGGTCTTAGGGTCCCCAGGGTGTCCGGGGAGGCGGCACGGGGCGGCTTTGCTGCCTTTGCTCAGGTCTCCGTTGCTTTTTAGCTGCAGAGCGCCTGGCGGCAGCTCACGAGAGATACACAAAGCAGCTCCGAGCCCCCCTTGGCGAGGGCTGGGGGCTACAATGTTGATAACTCAGCTTTGCTGTTTTCACTACCCGCTTCTGCCTGCATGGTCCTCGGCTCCTCTCTTCGCCGCCCACTGTTTCGTTTCTCCTTTTTCTTTTTTTTCTTTCTTTTTTCTTCTGTGCACTTTCCCTAATACTTTTGAGCTCTCTAAATTTACTTTCCATTTCTCAGACGCCACTGAGACAACGATTTACAGACGTCTAGGTTTTTTTTGGTGAAAATTCCCATCTCCAAACAATTGAGACGATATCCGGAATTACTGAGTTTTCTGCCTGATTCAGGGTATGCTAAACTAACCTAATATAGGTTCAAGTCCAGGTTCGGGGCACCAAATATGGCGTTTGGGGTACTTTATATGATAAAGAAGGATGCACGCTCTTCTGAGATGGAGAACAAAGAGACTTATTTGAATTCGGCGCTTTCCTTTATACTCTAGAACCTCGTGACCTCCTTAACCAACAGGGTTGTCCATTTCGGCTCATGCTCCCCTGGGCATTCCTGCCCCGGGTACCTTGGACACGCCTCCTACAGGGCTGTGCTAAAACCAGCCTGGTTCACAACTGCAAACACCCCCCCTGCTTTTGGAAGCAGCATTTGACTGATAAGCTACTGGCTGGCCTGGAGAAATGGGACTGGCAGTCAAACTCTTTATTACTGTAAAAGCCCAGCCCAGTCCAACTTTCATGTGGCAGATTCTTCCAGACTTTCCTGGAGTGTGTAGAGCTTGTCCCGTGGAGCAGGGAGGCGTCTTCATGGTTACTGAGGGGCTGAGTTGCGCGGAGTTATATCAGTCTCCACTAATGTTTGTTTCTTTTTGCCAGCTTTGATACAATTTGATGCAATTGCTTTACTAGAATTGCTTTGTTAACGTAATCAGAGGCTGAGATTGGATCCAGCTGACCCCAGGCTCCTCTCTGAGCGGGAGTTTAGAAAGCCAGGGAGTCCTTTCTGCACCTCGGGACTCAACAGCAGGAACTTCTCTAATAAACTTTTGTCTCAAAGCCTTCCACTCCCACCCACAACAATTTGGTGTAGTCGGCAGGATGGCAAATGATTTTGAGAAACAGACGAAAGGCTTAACAGAATATTTACGGAGGCACAGTCACACATTAACACTGATGATCATTGGCCAGTGGATAACTGGGAGGAGTGGGAAAATATGCAAGGAAAATGTATTTAGTGGGGTGACAAAATGAAATCAAAAGAGATATAATGCATAATGAAACTTTACGAGATCCACAGGCCCTGAGGAGACTGGTCCCTATGTGGGCAGAACTCTTGCATGACATGGTAAACCATGCAAGGCACAGGGGCTGGGAAAATCATGCTGTGGAACACACCAAAAGGAACCAGAAAACAACTGTGAAAACCTCTTCAAAGGCAGGTGAAGACTGTAAAGCATAACCCACCCGAGAGAAGAGAAAAATCAAACCCCTCTGTTCACTCACGAGAACAACGAAACGAACTGCAGAAAAGAAATTAGAAAGGCAAAAGCACAGTTCGAACTCCATCTGGCCACTTCTGTAAAGGGTAATCAAAGTGTTTTTATAAATGCATCAATAGCAAAAGGAGGGACAAAGAAAACCTGCATTCTTTGTTGGACATGGGGTTTGGAGGAACATAAGTGCCAAAGATGAGGAAAAGGCTGAGGTACTTAACACCTTCTTGGCCTCAGTTTTCAACAATAAGGCAGGTTGTCCTCAGGACAAGGGCCTCTGGAGTTGGCAGACAGGGACAGGAGGCTGAATAGCCCCCCTGTAATCCAGGAGGAAGCAGTTGGTGACCTTCTGAGCCACTTGGATCCTCACAAGTCTGTGGGGCCAGATGGGATCCAACCTGGGGTGATGAGGGAGCTGGTGGAAGAGCTCACCAAGCCACTCTCCATCATTTCCCAACAGCCCTGGCTCACTGGGGAGGTCCCAGATGATTGGAAGTTGGCCAGTGTGACCCCCATCCTTAAGAAGGGCCAGAAGGAGGATCCAGGGAACTCCAGGCCTGTCAGCCTGACCTTGGTACCCAGCAAGGTTATGGAGCAGATCTTCCTAAGTGCAATCCCACAGCACCTACAGGAGGGACAAGGGATCAGACCCAGCCAGCACAAATCTAGGAGGGGTAGGTCCTGCCTGACCAATCTGATCTCCTTTTATGGCCAGGTGACCTGCCTGGTGGATGAGGGGAAGGCTGTGGATGTGTCCACCCAGACTTCAGCAAAGCCTTTGACACCGTCTCCCATGGCACACTCCTGGCAAAACTGCAGCCAAGGCTTGGACAGGGGCACTCTGTGCTGGGTTAAGGGCCCAGGGAGTGGTGGGGATGGTGCTGCATCCACTTGGGATCCAGCCACTGGTGGTGTCCCCAGGGATCAGTGCTGGGCCCAGTCCTGTTTAACATCTTTACTGATGATCTGGATGAAGGGATCGAGTGTACCATCAGCAAATGTGCAGATGACACCAAGTGGGGGGAGAGTGTCAATCTGCTGGAAGGCAGGAGGGCTCTGCAGAGGCACCTGGACAGGCTGGAGAGATGAGCCAAGTCCAAGGGGATGAGGTTCAACCAGGCCAAGTGCTGGGTCCTGCACTTTGGCCACAACAACCCCCTGCAGCCCCACAGGCTGAGGCCAGTGGCTGGAGAGCAGCCAGGCAGAAAGGGACCTGGGGGTACTCACTGACAGAGGCTGAACATGAGCCAGAGTGTGCCCAGGTGACCAAGAAAGCAAATGGATCCTGGCCTGGCTCAGGAAGAGTGTGGCAGCAGGAGCAGGGAAGTGATTCTTCCCCTGTACTTGGCACTGGAGAGGTCACCCCTGGAGTGCTGTGTCCAGCTCTGGACCCCACAGTTTAGGAAGGATGTTGAGGTGTTGGAGCAGGTCCAGAGAAGGGCAGTGAGGCTGGTGAAGGGACTGGAGCACAAGTGCTGTGAGGAGAGGCTGAGGGAGCTGGGCTTGTTGAGCCTGGAGAGAAGGAGACTCAGGGGAGACCTCCTCACTCTCTACAACTCCCTGACAGGAGGTTGGAGCGAGATGGGGGTCAGTCTCTTCTCCCAGACAACCAGCAATAGGACAAGAGGACACAGTCTTAAGCTGCACCAGGGGAGGTTTAGGTTGGACATTCAGAAGAATGAATGATTGGGCATTGGAATGGGCTGCCCAGAGAGGTGGTGGAATCACCATCCCTTGAGGTGTTTAAGAAAAGACTGGATGTGGCACTTAGAGCCATGGTCTGGGTGACAAGGTGGTGTTGGGTCATAGGTTGGACTCGATGGTCTCAGAGGTCTTTTCCAACCTAGTTGATTCTGTGATTCCTTCACGACCCCTTGATTCCATGAGGTTTTGCAGTGGTAAAATGGCCCTTTTATTCCATGAGGTTCCGCATGTCACAATGGCCCCTTGGTTCCATGACTTTCCATGACTGTCCCAGGGTTCTTTTGGTTCCATGAGGCTTCTCAATGTCACAATATCCCCTTGGTTCCATGAGATCCCACAGTGTCACAATATCCCCTTGATTCCATGAGGTTCCACAGTGTCACAACAGCCCCTTGGTTCCATGAGGTTCCGCAGTGTCTGAGGGTTCCTTTGGCTCCATAGGGCTGACACTGGGTTTGGAGACATAACAGATCTAATAATGGTTGCAGCAGAATGTGCCATAGAAAATTTCTGTGTAACCAAACTGCCATGCAGAGAAACCAGCCAAGAAAAGAGACAATAAAGGCAGGAACTTGTGGTTAACAGAAGCAGCAAAGCAGGCAAAAGTGGGGTGTTACAAAGAATCACAGAATATGCTGAGTTGGAAGGAACCCATGAGGATCACCAAGTCCAACCCTTAGCCCTGCACAAGACCATCCCCAAGAGTCACACCTTGTGCCTGAGAGCGTTGTCCAAATGCTCCCTGAGCTCTGTCAGCTTTGGTGGTGTGACAGCTGCCCTGGGGAGCCTGTTCAGTGCCCAACCACCCTCTGGGGGAACAACCTCTTTCTAAGATCCAACCTAAACCTCCCCTGACACAGCTCCAGGCCATTCCCTCAGTCCTGTCCCTGGTCCCCCAGAGCAGAGCTCAGTCCCTGCCCCTCCTCTGCCCCTCCCCAGGAAGCTGGACCTGCAGTGAGGTCTCCCCTCAGTCTCCTCTTCTCCAGCTGAACACACCAAGTGCCCTCAGTGTCCTCACACGACTTCCCCCCAAGGCCCTTCCCCATCTTCCTTGCCCTCCTTTGGACACTCTCTAATGGCTCAATCTCTCCCTTCCATTGTGTCTCCCCAAACTGCCCCAATGGTGCAGGTGAGGCCGCCCCAGGGCAGAGCAGAGCGGGACAATCCCCTCCCTGGCCCGGCCGGCCATGCTGGGCCTGATGCCCCCAGCACAGGCTTGGCCCTCCTGGCTGCCAGGGCACTGCTGACTCAGGGCCAACTGGCCACCCACCAGCACCCCCAGGGCCCTTTCCCAGCACTACTTTCCAGCCTCTCCTTCCCAGTCTGTCCGTCCATGCGGGGTTGCCCCATCCCAGGGCAGAATCCGGCACTTCCCCCTGGTGAAGTTCTGAGGGCTCCTAAAGAGCCGGGAGGTCACAGAATGTCACAGGGACTCCATGGTGACCTCCCAGGTGTCATCCTGAGGAGTCTCCTGGAATCAAGGGTCTATTATGACACTGCAGGGCCATTTGGAGTCAAGGGGCTGTGGTGATACTGTGGAAACTTGTGGAATGAAGGGACCACTGTGACACTGCAGAGCCTCATGTTATCAAAGGGTCATTATGGAATCACAGGTCCATC
This sequence comes from Chiroxiphia lanceolata, assembly GCF_009829145.1. Lineage (NCBI taxonomy): Eukaryota > Metazoa > Chordata > Aves > Passeriformes > Pipridae > Chiroxiphia > Chiroxiphia lanceolata. The sequence continues at coordinate 95,603 of NW_022476525.1, forward strand.
GTGACAGTTCAAGGCCATACAGGGTCAGAGGGGCAATTGTGACACTGTGGAACCTCACAGAATCAAATGGTCATTGTGTCACTGCAGGGGCTCATGGAATAAAAGGAAACATGGGCAACTGCAGAAACTCATGGAATCAAGGGATCATTGTGATATTGGAAAACACTGTGGAATCAAAGGGCCATTGTGACACTGTGGAAACTCACGGAATAAAGAGGACATTGTGACACTGTGGGACCTCATGGAATGAAAGGAAACATGGGAAACTGCAGGAACTCATGGAATCATGTGTCATTCTGATACTGCGAAACATCATGGAATCGAGGGGCCATTGTGACACTGCAGGGCCTTAAGGAACCAAAGGGAACCTGGGAAACTGCTGAAACTCATGGCACCAGTGGCCATTGTGACATGGAGGGCCTCATGGAACCAAAGGAACCCTAAGACATCTTGGAACTCCATGGAATCAACGGACCATTGTGACATTGCGGATCCTCATGAAATCAAGGGGTCAGTTTGACACTGCAGGACCTCATAGAGCCAAAGAAATCCAGGGACACTGTACATCCTCATGGAATCAAGGGTGCATTTGGCTTTTGTAGCCTCATTGAACCAAAGGAATCCTTAGATATTTTGAAACCTCATGGAATCAAACGACCATTTTGACTCGGAAAAGCCTCAAGGAACCAGAGGGGCCTTGGGAGAGTGCGTATCCTCATGGAACCAAGGGCCACTGTGACACTGCAGGGCCTTCTGGATCCAAAGACACCTTATGACCCTGTGGAAATTCGTGTAATGAAGGGACCACTCTGACACTGAGGAACCCCCTGGTCTCAGGCAGCCACTGTGACACTGCAGGGCCTCATGGAGTTGAGGGCCCACTGTGGTGCTGTAGAACCACACGGAATCAATGGGACAGTGCAGAACCGCATGAAGTCAAGCGACTACTGTGACACTGCAGAATCTCGTGGAATCAGAGTCATTCAGACACTGCAGGGCCCTATGGAGCCATAGGAACCACCATGACACTGAAGAACCTCATGGAACCATAGGAACACTGGGACACTGCAGAACCTTGTGGAAACAAGGGGCCTTTGTGACACTGAGCAGCCACATGAAATCAAGCGGCTCTTGGGACACTGCAGGGCCTCGTGGAACAAAAATACCCTTGGAGACTGTGGAACCTCGCGGTGTCAAGGCTCCATTGTGACATGTCAGGGCCACATGGAACCTAAGGAAACTTGGAGCATGGCAGAACCTCATAGAGTCAAGGGGTCCTTATCACAATACAGACCCTTATGGAGCCAAAGGGACCCGGGGGCAGTGTGGAACCTCATGGGATTAAGGGGCCGTTGTGAAACTTCAGGGGCTCATGGAATCAAGAGTCCACTGTGACATGTGGTGCCTGATGGAACCAAAGGAGCACTGAGACATTTTTGTCATCTTATGGAGTCAAGGAGTTATTTTTACACTTCAGAAATTTATGGAGCAAAAGGGACCCTGGCAAACTGCAGAACCTCATGGAATCAAGGGACCACTGTGACACTGAGGAGCCTCATGGAATCAAAGGGCCATTGTGATATGTAGGGCCTCATGGAACCAAAGGAATCCTGGGAAACTGCAGAAACACATGGAATCAAGTGGCCACTGGGACACGCGGGGCGTCATGGAATCAGGGGAACCCTGGGACACTGCAGAACCTCACGGAATCAGGAGGCCATTGTGACACTGTAAGACCTCTTTGAACCAAAGGGGCCTTGTGCTGGGCTATCACAGGCCAGGGCAGGGGCAGTTGGAGAGCCCCTGGCCCAGCCCTGAGTCATGGGCTGAGCCATCAGCTCCTGCAGAGAGAAGAGACCTCACAGGCCCTTCCCCAGACACCTTCCTCCTGTTGGCCTGTCCCCTCCAAGGGCAGAAGTGACCTCACAGTCCCTTCACAGCCACCAGCTTCCTACTGGATAGTGAGTTCCTGAAGTACAACTGATCACACAGCGCCGTACCCAGCCTTCACCCTCGTTTTTGTGACCTACGACAGGACCAGAGAAAAGGAAGCTTGGTTCATCAAATCTATCCAACAGATTTCCTAACAGACATCCAACAAGCCCATTGGGTGGGGGTGGGTTGCAGAGACGCTTCCTGCAGGGCCAGCACTGCCCAGGGACAGCCAAAGGCTTGGGCTGGGACCAACAGCGCTGCGGCCACGAGCACCAACACAGCAGGACAGGGGCTGCTCTGGGCAAAGGGAACTGCAGCCCAGCCACAGCCAGGGCAGTGCTGCTCAGGGGGCTCTGCCAGCCTCTGCTATTCTGGGACTCAATTAAATTTTTCTTTGACAGAGAGGCAGAAATAGAACTGTAAAATGCACCAGCATAAACACGGCAGTTCTGAGGATCATCTCTCTACTGAAATCATGGAAGTCTACTGAACAAATTTGAGGAAACAGGTTTATGGGTATATGGCCATGTCATTTGCTGGGCCACAAGGAGGGGGATGGTTGGGTACAGTATCAAGGGATCAGTTGTGCCTCAGGAACTCATCACCCAGTAGGAAGCTGATGGCTGTGAAGGGGCTGTGAGGTCACTTGTGGCACAAGGCCCCTGGCTGGCACAGGCCCTGGGAGATCCCCTCTGCCCAAGGGCCTGGGCTCCCTCCAGCAACGGGGCTTCTCTTTGGGCTGCCCCGTCCCTCGTGCTGAGCGCAGGATGAGACGGCAGCAGGCACAGCTGGACCCTGTCTGTGCCAGCAGCTGAAAGGAGCAGCCTGGGCACAGCAGGGGGAGGCTGCTGCTGGCAGGGCACAGCAAAGGGCCCGGGAAGGCTGGGCACTGGCACCCCCTTGTCCTTCCCTCAGCGTCACCCCCCCAAGGCAGTGCCCCCGGCAGAGCCCTGAGCGAGGCGTGAGGGACAGGATCTGCCTTCCCCGGGCTGGGGAAAGCATGGCTCTTCCTGTGATTTTCCTCTAGTCTAGACAGTACATTAGGAATGTTGTCTCGTGGAATCAGGGAACCATTGTGACACTACAGGGCCCCAGGGAACTCTTTTGCCCACGACGAGGGTCAGCACAAGAGACACCGACACCAACTTTAGAGAACAAGTGTGTAATTTTACTGCAGTGCAAAGCAGCAAAGAATGACAAAAGGCTGAGCTCAGTAATGCACCTCATCGTTCCTACAAAGAGTGCCTGGAGTGATTAGAAAAGATCCCTGCCCAGCTGCCCTCATCTGTTCCCCTCAGCCAGGCCCGCACGGCAGCGGGGGAGCCCCGGTCACAGCCAAGGCTTGGAGAACCCCTCCCGGGCACGGGAAATCCTGCCCAGGGCATCCACTCGTAGGGGAGGGTTCCATCTCTGCTGGGAGGGGGTCCAGCTTTTCTGCCCTTGGATAAACAAGCTCACAGAGCTACGAGTGTGCAAAACCATCTGGCTCCCTTCTCCTCCTGGGTTCCACCCAGAGCCTGGCCAGGGATTAAGGGGAAAACCAAGGCAGTCAACCTGCCCCATCTGCTGCCAAACAAGGCCACACAGCCACTGCCATGGCCTTGACCACTCTCTAAAGACAGAAAGATAAAGATCACATTTTGCTCACAATCAGACATAAGATTTGATTAACGAACACATACAAATATCATTCACTAATGAGCCCAGACTCACAGATCTCACTGATAAGCACATTTATTTGGTTCATGGGCAGATACACGGGTAGTCTATCCACACTACATCTTTGACCAACAAACATACACAGTTTGAGCTAAGGAGCAAATACAGGGATAAATACACTGTTAGGTTGGAAGGTTCATCTAGAGCTCAGCTTGGCTCAGGGCCTGTTGTTCAGCCTCAGCACTTCAGTGACAGACAGACAGGGCTTTATATTACACACACAGTTTCCATGTTCATTACATATTCTCCCTTACTTAAGACACAGACATCACTTTGCTTTACACAGTCACACCCCCTATTGCAAGTCCTTAGTTGGTCCTTTGGGGTCTCCTTCAGGGCTCTCTGGTGGGTTTTTTGGCATCTGGTGCCCCCCAAAGTTGAGGTGTCCACTTCTTGACCTTGGTTCTGAGCAGACACAGTGTCATTACCTTTCACCACAAAGACTGGAACGTTTGGGTTTGATCTTCTCTGGGTCCACAGAGCTCAGCTTCCATCCTGTTTGCTTAGTTACATCCCTGATCCAATTCTCCAGGACCTCTCCAAGATTCTAGTTTTCCTTCCTTGGCCATAGAGAAATGTTGGGAGCAGTCTTCTAGATCCCACATCAAATCCCCCCTTTTTCCAGACTAAGCTCCTGAAGGGATAGAGTGTCTTAGGAGCTTTATTTCATTTTACAGCTCAAGGCATTAGAACAACTACAGCACTGAATCCTGATGCAAGCTGAAATATAAATGCCCTTCCAGCTTTGGGGCAACCCTTCACAGGTGTTATTTCCACACGGCCAACACCACCCCGTTCCATTGGGGACCGGCCAAGGATCAGTCATTTCCCCAGCAGGAAGGGTTTGAGGACATTGGGGGTGATTTCCCACAAACGGGCCACTCTCATTAACACAATCCAGTTCTCCTGTCCCTTTAGTGGGGGTCACAGCTTTGGACACAGGCAGGATTGTCAGAGATGGTGGGGGGTACTTGCACACTCACTGCTGGGTCTCCTGTTTGGGGAACACAAGTGCTCACCCAGGGACCAGGAATCATTTCTTGCCAGAATAGGGGAGGCAGAAATGGGGAATGGCTTCCTTGTCTTTCCAGGTAAAGGAGGGCACACCCAACAATCCCTTGGAGGCAACACTTGGGTCACATTTGAGACTAAAAGGAGATGTAAATTTTGCTCCCAAGTCAAGACCCAATTCACTATTGGCAGGAGAGCCAAAGCAGACTGAAGCATTTGGTTTCTTCTCAGACAACCTCTCAATTACCCAAGGGGCTCTGGCCTTTGGAATTCTGCAATAATGCATCCCTGATTTGACTTGTTGTACCCCTTCTACAGTCAAGTGGGCACCTCTGTCTGGTGACATTCCCAAATGTACCTCAAATCCAGGGATTCTTGGATTCAACAGTATTCCACTCACTTCCCCAGCCCGGCTGGTGTGACAAGGAAAAGCCTCTGGCCACCCAGAGAAGGTATCCCCCAAGACTAGGAGATCTTTACACCCCCCTTTTCTGGGCAATTCAGTCACATCCATCTGCCAATATTCACCTGCAACATTTCTACATTTCCCATCACCTATTCCCACTCCACTGGCAGGGCTTGGATTATTTCTCTTCCACACACCCCACTGCTGACTCACTGCTTGTACAACTGGGGTCAGCTTTGGACCTAGAACCCACTTGTGCAAACGTTACAGTGCAGAAACAAATACAAACACAAAACAATGATCAGTGGATAAAACAAAGCCAGAGACCAAATTGGGGAACACCAAATAACCCACCCAAAGAGCTGGAAGATCCACACGTCTTAGAGGGACAGGATTCCCCAAAAGAATGCCTTATTATCCAGTGGGATCTTCCCCCATCCCAGACCAGTCTGGAGATCTGTGCTCTTCTCCAGGAAAGTCCTGGGGCCGGCGTGAAGATCCAGAGATCCCTCGGATCCACGGGAGATCAGGCAGAGGGTCCCATCTGGGGCCAGAAATGGTCCCCAAAAGCAGCAGAAAGCAACTCCTTAACCCCAGCTGGGAGGTGTTAAGAAGCAGGCATTCTTTAGGGCAGCGTGCTGGATGCCTGCAGGAGAGTTCTAATCCAGCCTGCTCAGGGACACAGGCAGGGCTTTGGATTACACACACTGATTCCAGAGGCCTTGGATATTCCCCCTTACTTAACACATGTCCATTACTGTGCTTTACACAGTCACACCCCTATTGCAAGTACCTATTTGGTCATTTGGGGTTTTCTTTGGGGGTCTCTAGTGGGTTTTTTGGCATCTGGTGCCCCCCAAAGCTCAGGTGTCTGCTTCTTGACCTCAGTCCTCAGCATCACTGGTTTTCCCCACAGAGACTGTCACGTTTGGTTTGATCTTCTCTGGGTCCCCAGAGCTCAGCTCACATCCTGTTTGCTTGAGTTACAGCCCTGATCCAATTCTCCAGGACTTCTCTAAGATTCTATTGTTCCTTATTTGGCCAGAGCAGAATCTTGGGAGCAATGTTCTACTTCTCCCAAACCAAGGCTCCCCCTGCACCATCCACTGCCAAACAAGGCCACACATCCACTGCCATGGCCTTGACCACTCTCTAGATACAGAAAGATAAAGATCAGATTTTGCTCACAATCAGACATATTTCATTAATGAACAGATACAAACAGGATTCACTAATGAGCTCAGACTAACAGATCTTCCTAATAAGCACACCTGTTTGGTTCAGGAGCAGATACACAGGTGGAGTCCCATCACACCCCATTTTTACCAACAAACAGACCCAGTTTTAGCTCATGAGCAGATACATGGAGACACAGCCCATTAGGTTGGAAGGTTCATCTAGAGCTCAGTTTTGGCTCAGGGGCTGTTGTTCAGCCTCAGCACTTCAGTGACAGCCACACAGGGCTTTACATCACACACACTGTTTACATGTTCATTACAGAGTCTTGCTTACTTAATACAGACACTTGTAGGCAACACTTGGATCACATTTGGCACTAAAAAGAGATGCAAATTTTCCTCCCACGTCAACAGTGTTTGAACTGTTGTCAGAAGAGCAAAACAAGAGTGAAGCATTTTGTTTCTGCAGTCAAGTGGGAACCTCTGCCTGATGACATTCCCAAAGGCATCCCAAATACAGGGAGGATTGCATTGAACAGGATTGCAGTCTCTTTCCCAACCTGCTTAGTGCAACAAGGAACAGCCTCTGGCCACCCAGAGAAGGTATCCCCCAAGACTAGGAGATCTTTACACCCCCCTTTTCTGGGCAATTCAGTCACATCCATCTGCCAATATTCACCTGCAACATTTCTACATTTCCCATCACCTATTCCCACTCCACTGGCAGGGTTTGGATTATTTCTCTTCCACACACCACACTGCTGACTCACTGCTTGTACAATTGGGGTCAGTTTTGGACTTATAACTCACTTGTGCAAATGTTTCAATACTTTGCTTCGCTCCAAGGAATACCCTCACGTTCCCCATCCACCAGGTCACACCAGATTGGTTCAGGGACTATTATTTGCCCACTTGGGGTAACTGCCCAGCCTCCTGGAGCAAATTTTACTCCTGAGGTTTCAAGGAGTTGACAATCCTTAGCACCACACTAATTTTCTTCTACTGGGAAAAGGATCTCTGTCAGGATCTCTGACCTGGTGGTGGGGAGTTCCTGTGCATCCAGAGAATTGTTTTCCATTCTGGACAAAGCTGCCCCCACTGGGAAACAATTCCCAATCAGGACTTTCCAAGGGGCTGTCTCCTAAGTCAGCTCTGCCCGAACACACTTCTCCTCTAGTCTGGAAGCAATCCCGCTCTGGGCTTCCTTTGCTGGGGCTGGGGCAGTTGACAGATTGCTTCTTTCCTTCCTGGCCCAGCCTCCCTTGTCCTTGGAGAATTTCAAAGCCCAGGGAGGCTCCTGGGGTCTGGACTACTTGCACTTTGTGTTTGGGATACCCCATATCCACTCAGCCCAAGGAAATTCCACAGTGCCACAGTCTGACCCCAACATTGCTGCTCAGCATCAGTGGCTATCAAAATATCATCCACCCACTGGAATAAGGCTCCAAGAGGGTTTTGACTTCTCCTTTCCTCCAGTCCCTTTGCCAATTGAGTTCCAAATATTGGGGGGCTATTTTGAAACCCCTGCAAGAGGACCACCAAAGTCAGATGGGTTTTCCTCAGTCAGATGCATTTTCCCATTGGAAAGCAAAAAGCTCTTGACTTTCCCAACTCAAAGGGATACAGTAGAAGGCAGCTTTCAAATCTAATCCTGTGAAACATATTAAACTCTCATTTAGGGGAGTTAGCAAAGGGTAAGGATTCGCCACGACTGCTTGTATATCTTCTACTCTGTTCTTTATAGCTCTAAGGTCTGGGACTATCTGGCGTAGCCTTCCATGCACCTGCTTGACTGGCAAAATTGGAGCATTCCATTTAGATTCACATTCTTTTCACAAGCAGAATTTCATCAGTTTTTCTACAAAGGGTGAGAATCCCTTACAACTTTCTCTTTACAAAGGTATTGCTTTGGCCTCACCAACCCCACTCCAGGTTTCACTGGAATTCTCACGGGTTCTGCTCTTTTGGATCATGGAGGCACCTCTCCAGCCCATCCTGTTGAATCACTGCATCCCCAAGTGACATTGGCAGATGGATTACTTCTGCTTTTGGAGACTCTCATGCAAAACTAGAAACTTCCACAGAATTAGGCTCTGCAATAATAACCTATATTTGACCATTTTTAAATTGGATTGTGGCATTTCATTTTGCCAAGAGATCTCTCCCAAGCAGAGGCTTTGGGGAATTGGGGAAATACAAAAACTGGGGAGCCAACCACTGTTTTCCCAATTTAAAAGCTACAGGATTAAAAATGGCCCAGTTTCCCAGTTCCCTGGCACACCAGACAATTGTTCTACAATTGTCCCTTGAGTTTCATTTTCCCGGATTTAACACAGAGGAACAAGTTCCCACAGCCACAAACAATTGTGCTTAGCTTGGCTGGAACCAGAGGTTCTGATGGGGAAGAATCCTCTGGTGCCCCCTCAGTCGTCTTCAGTGATGCCAGGAGAGGGTTCTGAGGGTTCTGAAGTTTCAGTTATGGACAATCCCATTTCCAGTGTCCATCTTTCTTACAGGATGCACAGGGATTGATCCCAAGTCTCCTGGGGGGATGTTTGAAGTAGGCTGCCCATGCTCTCGTCCTCTTCCTCTCCCCGGGGGCACCATTTCCCCAGGGATTCCTTCCAGAACTGCAGCTCCTTCCTGCTGAGTTGATTCCTGCTGATTCTCCCAACCTCCAACAATGTCCCCAAATTAGACTGATCGTGTCCTTCAGCTTGATTTTCCTTTCCGGGCTCACACCAAGGGCTCTGAGGGCGCTGCATTCACACCACAATCTTTCTGCCATTTCACAGGTTCTGCAAAGGGAAAAACACATCACCAGACATAACCTCCTTCCACTTCTGTTCCCCTTCTAAAACAGCATCAGCTGTAACAATGGGTTCTAATTCAATGTTCCAGAACAGCCACCCATTGATTCCAACACTCCATTAAGTTCTCCCTGGGAGCTGTTCCTCCGGGGGGGCCGCCAATCTTCATCCAATATTGCAAAGTGCAACCAAGGGGGACTTCTTCAAAATTCCCCCTTCAGATTGCCCACTTCCCAGCTCCAAAGAGTAGACCCAAAATGTTACAATACAGAAACAAAGACAAGGACAAAACAAGAGTGATCGATAAAACAAAGCAAAGACCAAATTCCAGAATACCAAAGAACCCACCCAAAGGGCTGGAAGATCCCCAGGTCTCAGATGAGCAGGATTCCCAAAATACCAAAGAACCCCCCAGTGCGCTGAAAGATCCATACGTTTGACAGGGGCAGGATTCCCAAAAAGAATGCCTTGTTATCCAGTGGGATCTTACCTGTGTCCCAGACTGGGCTGGGGATCTGTGCTCTTCTGCAGCAAAGTCCTGGTGCTGGCGTGAAGATCCAGTGATCCCTCAGATCCGCGGCAGATTGGGCAGAGGTGTCCTGCCTGGGGGCCAAAAATTACACTGAAAAGCAGCAGAAACCAACTTCTTCACCCCAATTTGGAGATGTTAAAAAGAGCATTCTTCTTTATTCAGCTTCTGGGCGTTCAGAGGAGAGCTCCTCTAATCCACCGTGCCAAAGGACAGACAGGGCTTTTTATTACACACATTGTTTACATGTGCATTCGACAGTCTTGTTTACTTAATACATATTCATTACTCTGCTTTACATAGTCACACCCCTTTTGGAAGTCCTTTTCTGGTCCTTCCGGGCCTCCTCTGTCATCCTGACCTCAGTTCTTGAGCAGCACAACATCATTGTGTTTCACCACCAAAAATAAAGTTTGTTTATGTGGGTACACAGGGCTTAGTTTACATCCTGATGGTTTGGGACACCCCTTATCTAATTCTCTAGGACTTCTCCAGGATTACATTGTTCCTCATTTGGGCACTCCAGGGGACTGGGAGGAGAGTTTCTATTTCTTCTCTCAACGGTTTGATGGAGACCATGAGGAGCTGGGAACTCATTGCAGGGACAGGAGGGAGCAGTTGGGAAGTAATGGGCAGGTGGGGGAGAGAACTGTTCAGAGAACAGCTGAGATACAGCTCGAGCAAGCTGAGAACTAAACTGTCATTTGGGGTCATCCCAGATCGATTGGATTTCAGAAATTATTCAATTACAGGTGCCACCTCCTCCAGCCAAGCCCAGGAGATCAACCTCCTCAGCAGCTGCAAGAGCGGGATGTTCATGTGCCTGCTGCCATCTCCCAAAAGCCATTATCCCACTCCTGCTGAGAAGATGGGCAAGATGAGCATCTACCTCACAAGATCTGCTGCCGGAAGAAGAGCGTGTCCCAAAGGATGTCCTCAGCCTTCTCAGAGGGGACGTCGGATCCACTCCAGGGATGGTCCCAGCCCTTCCCAATCTGGACTGGGCACCAGCTCCAACTCTTCCCTCGAAAACAAACAAGAAATTCATGAACAGAGATTACAAACCAAAAGTGGAAACAAGAAAAAAAGGTAAACTGTTAACATTCTGTCATGGTTCTGAGGAAGGCCCAACCCGTCCAGGCCAAAGAAAAACCCCACCTCCCCCAGCTCAGGAAAACCCAGGCCTTCTCCCTGCCCTGCTGCGTTGGCCCAAAGAAAGGCTCCTAAGCCAAGGCAGCCCAAGCCTTCCCTGGCCTGCAGCCCAAAGCAGCTGGTGTTCTGCAGCCCCGCCTTCGCTCCCCCCACGGGGGTTTGTTTTTGGCAGGCTGGCTGCCCCTGCCCCAGCCCTGCCCAGCAAAGGGGCAGTGGCAGAGGCTGGTGGCAGAGCCGGGCTCCCATTTCACAGCCAGCCCAGAGCACCCGCCCACCCTCCTGCCAAGAAGCAGCTTGGCAGCCGGCTGAAGAATTCCTCAGGTTCCCCGCCAGCAAAGGGGGAACCTTGGGTGCCCAGTCAGGCTGAGCAATGCCCGCGTCCGGGAGCACCCCCTGGGTGTGGACTCATCTGCAAACGGCGTGTGGAGCACGGCTTGGAGGAAGGGGCCAGAATCAAAGTCCATCATCCTCAGCTCGCCGGCGTCCGGGTCAGCTAAGAGCTTGTCATCCTTGACGTCGTCCTCCATGTCTCCAGCAGCAGGCCCACCCGGCACAGCTTCTCCAGAGGCCCCTTCTCCTTCCCTGGGGGCCAGACCAGGCTGTCAGCGTTCTGCCGAGGGCCCAGCTGTCTGTGAAGCGGGACCAGCAAAACCAGGTTGGATGGTGGCCACCAGCAGCACTTGGAAGAGCGGGTCTGCAGCCCAGCTCCAGCACAAAGAGGGGCGTGTTCCCGTGTGATGACCCCCCCCTCAGTGCTACAGGTTGACAAAAAAGTCTGGTTTTCTTTGCTTCTATTGCCAAGAGATGTGTGGAGGTGTTACTTGCCAGGCCCCTGGATCAAAGTGAGCACGTGGATCTCTCCCGTCTTCTAGGGCAGGGGAATGCTCTGCACCCAAGGATGGCACAAAAGGTCTTCCAATGCTGGCCTGTCCGAGGGGCGGATGGACAAACACCACCTGATAAGGTCCTGGCAGCCTGGGGGGAAAATGGTCGGTCAGTTGGAGAAGGATCCTGTCCCCTCTGTCCCACTGTCCATGTGCCCAGGCTGTGCTGGCTGTGCTCAGAGCTGTGCCCAAACTTCTCCATCGATTCTCCCTTTTGGAGGGGAGCAGGATGGCAGGACACAGGCCACCTCCTCCAGCCACCCATGGGACACAAACAGCTTCAAGAGCGGCGTCCTCGTGAGCCCGCTGCCCTCTCCCAACACCGTTATTCTCCCCGTGCCACAAAGATCGGTATCCACCTTCAGAGACCCGTGGTGGGAACGGGAGCTGGTCCCAGATGGTCTTGGGGCCTTTGCGGAAAGGGTGCTTCCCGCAGACCATCTGGTAGAGCAGGATGCCCAGGGACCAGATGGTCGCCTCCTCGCCGTGGTAGCGTTTCAGGTAGATCCACTCTGGCGGGCTGTATGACAGTGTTCCTACGGAATACAGACGCAGTTCATCAGCTGGATGCTGCCTGTTCCCAGAGCCTCACCCCAGCATCCCTGGCAATGTGGGGCCTGCCCCAGTGGCACACGCTGTGACCCACTGCCTTCTCGCCGGCCCCTGACTCTTGGTTACAAACTCGGGGTTGGAGAAGAAGCCGCTGGTGTCCAAGAGGGCAGCGGAAGCCCTGGCAAGGCCCAACCATCACATGCAAGGGAAAAACCCCTCCAGTGGTGGGGCAAAGCCGTGCCTTCTCCCCGCCCCACTGCACTGCCCCCAACAATTCATCCTAAGCCAAGGCAAACAAGGCAAGCAGAGCAGCCCAAGCCCTTCCTCGCCTGCACACCAAGCCAGCTGGTGCACAGTTCTGACCCTCTTCTCTGCTACCCTCCCGGGGGTTTTGCTCAGGCTGGCTCCCCCCTGCCCCACACCCAGCCCGGGACAGGGTGGGTGGCACAGGCTGTCGGCAAGGCCAGGGTCTTTCTCACAATAACCCCCCGGCCCCATCCAAAAGCAACTTGGCTGAAGAACTAATCCTGTTCCCCCTCGGCCAAAGGGGCGATCTCCGGTGCCACACCCGGGCATGGCCATGCGATGCCCGGCACCAGGAGCATCCCCCGGCTGTGGGCTCACCTGCAAACCGGGTGTAGACCGTGTCCCGAAGGAAGGTGCCGCATCCAAAGTCCAGGAGCTTGGTCTCGCCGGTGGCCAGGTGGAGGAGGATGTTCTGGGGCTTGATGTCCCAGTGCAGGACGCCGCAGTTGGTGCAGTGCCGCACGGCCTGCAGCACCTGGCGGAACAGCCCCCACGTCATCTCCTCCGGCAGGAACCCCCACGCCCTGATTAAGCCAGAGAGGTCCTGAGACGGCTTCGGATGCTCCATCACCAACAAGAAACCGTTGGGGAGCTCGAACCACTCCAGCAGCCGGATGACACCAGCAAAGCCATTGGACACCTTGTCCAGCAGCACGATCTCCAGGGGGGCCCGGGTGCCGTCAGGCTGCGGGGGGACCACGGGGTCGTCAGTGGGGCTGATGCCGTGCCTGTCTGCCTGCTACCCCTCCGCCAGCCCTGGATGCTCCCCGGCCCCCACCGAGCCCACGCCCACTGTCCCTCCCGAGAGGGAGAGTCCCGGCGGCTTCCACCCTGCCGGGCCTCGGCTCGTCCCCGCCCGGCCCGCCCCGCCCCGCTTTCTCCCGCTGGCCCCGCTCGCTCACCAGCTCGCCCAACCGCCGGATGCCATCCCGGGACACGGCTTTGATGGCCACCTGCAAACCAAGGGCAACGGCGGCTTGAGCTCGCCGCCCGGCCCGCTCTCCTCCTCCCCCTCCTCCTCCTCCCTCCTCCCCCTCCTCCTCCTGCTCCACTCACCGGGGCTCCGTCCGCCAGGCGGGTCCCCGCGTAGACGCGCCCGAAGCCGCCGCTGCCCAGCAGCGAACGCAGCCGGTAGCGCTCGTGCAGCGGCTCCTTGGCCTTCGGGGCGGGCGAGACGTGGCCGTCAGCGTTCGGGCCGGGGCCCGGCACGGCCCCCGAGCGCCCCTCGAGCGGCTCGGGCCGGGCTTTCCCAGCCGCAGCGGCCAGCGGCGGCTCGCTGCCGGCGGCCGAGCTGGCGAGCGGCGGAGCTCCGGCCGGGGAAGCCGCCGACGAGGCGGCAGCGGCCGCGGCGGCCGCGTCCCCCGCCGGCCCCGGCAGGCGCCGGGCTCGAGCCAGGCGGAGCCAAGGGGCGGCGAGGCCGAGCCCGTCCCACAGGCAGCCCCACAGCAGCGCCCAGCAGCGCCACAGCCGGCGCGCCGGGAGCCGGGCGAGGCCGGCACCGCGCCGGGCCACCCAGGAACGGGGACGGGGCGGCCCCGCCCGGCAGAGGGGAACGGCCGGGGCCATGGCCCGGGCCGGCAAGGGGATGGGGAGACCGGGAAGGGGACAGGGACACCGGCACAGGGACACGGGGACAGGGACACCGGCACAGGGACACCGGCACAGGGACACCGGCACAGGGAGAGGAGGAGGAAGAGCACGAGCAAGAGTCAGAGCGAGAGCGCGTCGCTAGAGTCGCTGCTGCCGCCGCTGCTGCCGCCGAAGCGCTGGGGCCGTTGGTCCGTTGGTCTGTTTGTCCGTTCCCCGTTGGCCCCCGCGAGCCCCGGGGGCAGCCCCGGCCGCTCCGCTCCCAACCAGCCCCGGCCGCAGTCACGGAGCTCCCCTTCCTCCCGCCCCCACGCCAAGACCACGGGCTTTTGGAGCTGCTTCGCTTTAGTCCAACTTCTTTGCTGCCAACTTTGCAGCTTCCCGCCGCTGCTCGGACCCCATCCCGGAGGACGATCGGCAGGGGAAACGCAGCCCTTCGGGGCAGCGCTGCTCCCCGACCACACCAGGGCTCTTCCTCTTTTCCTGCCCGCTTCGAGGGAAAATCGGCGACTGCAGAGAGGATCACGAAGAAGAGAATTAGAAGACTCTTCTTGCTGCCATTTGGATGCCAGTCCCTCCTAATAAATGCAGGCTTAATTTGGAATGGACACGATGTAGCAGCTTTTTCAGCACCCAATATTTAACAGCTGCCTTTCAGGGGACAATGGGAAAGGGGGGGAGAACGGGGCAAAAGGGGGCCTGGGACCTCCAAAGGGACCGAGGAAGGGGCTGAGACTGTGAAACCGAGCAGGGCAGGGGGAAGAAACACCCTCAAACCGAGCTGGGGGGGGCTGGGAATGTGGGGATGATGGGAAAGGGGTGGGAGAGGGGAGAAAAGGGGTGTTGGACAGTGGGCAGAGGGACAGAGGGCAGGGGGTTCCCACATGGGTCCCCCCTGTCCCCCATCACTTGAGCCCTGGAGCGGTTCCCTGGGGCTCTGGGAGGGGGCAGATCCGCACTGGGAATGTCCACTGCTTCTGTAACCCTTTGTGTGCTTGCTCTGGTCACGATTGCCCACAGGTGCCCAACCCCCCTGTCCATCCCTGGGGGGCTGATGGGGGACTCCCCCACCCAGTAACTGGTGCTGCAGCAGCTGTGGGGCAGAGGGGGGTGGGAAAGGGGGGTCCGGGTGGCCCCCTGAGCTCCCAACCTGCTGGGGGGGCTGAGGGCTGCTGGGGGGGCACCCCCTGACCTGTGTCCCTGCACACACGGGGCTGTTCCAGGTCCTGGGAAAAGCCGAGTGAACGGCCCCGACCGGGAGAGGTTCCTGCCCGGGTACATCTACAACTGGGAGCAGCTCAGGATCTTCAGCAGAGATTTGGGCACCTGGGGGGGGACACCCTGTGTGGGGAGACCCAGGCCAGGCACTGGAACAGCCAAGGGGAGTTCCTGGAGAACAGACAGGATCAGGGGACATGAACTGCTGGCACAACTACGAGAATGTGGCCCCATTTGCCCAGCCTGGGAACCCCCATTTTGGGGTAATCTCCCCCAAATCCTCCCAAATATTCCCCTGAATCCCCAAATGCCCCCAAATCCCAGTAAAATGGTGAGGCTTTAGATGTCTGTTGAATGTCTTTGTTTTAAATTTAACAAATCAGCTCTTCCCACTGAATTTCCCAGGTCAGTTTGTGACCCCCTGGATGTTTCTCCCACTGTGTTCACCCGGGTGCCTGCGGGGAACAAGGAGGATGTGGAGACCACCAGCCAGGTGTCTTCCCAACGTGGATGCTCCAGTGGGTGATGGAGTTGGAGCAGCAGACAAAGCTCTTCCCACAGTCAAGGCACCTTTAGGGCTTCCCTTACCAGGGGGGTCCGTTGGTGTGAGGTCAAGCCAGAGCTCGGGGTGAAGCTCTTCCCACACTCCTCACACTTGTAGGGCCTCTCCCCTGTGTGTGTCCACTGATGCTTGAGGAGATCTGAGCTGGTTTGAAAGCTCTTCCCACACTCAGAACACTTGTAGGGCCGTTCCCTGGTGTGGATCTTCTGGTGGCAGATCAGGCTGGAGCTGTCGCTGAAGCTCTTCCCACATTCCCCACACGTGTAGGGCCTTCCCCCACTGTGGATGTGCTGGTGGTAGATCAGGTGAGAGCTCTGGCTGAAGCTCTTCCCACACTCCCCACACCTGTAAGGGCCTCTCCCCGCTGTGGATGCGCTGGTGGGTGACAAGGTGGGAGTTGCAGTTGAAGCTCTTCCCACAGTGGGTGCAGAGGAAGGGTCTCTCATCTGTGTGAGTCCGCTCATGCAGGAGGAGATTCCCGCTGCTCTGAAACCTCTTCCCACATTCCAAGCACTTGTAGGGCCGTTCTCTGGTGTGGATGATCTGGTGGGTGAGGAGGTGGGAGCTCTGGCGGAAGCTCTTCCCACATTCCCCACACGTGTAGGGCCGTTCTCCCGTGTGGATGTGCTGGTGGGTGGGGAGGGCAAAGCTCTTGATGAAGCTCTTCCCACATTCCAAGCACTTGAAGGGCTTTTTCCTAGTGGGAGGCTGCTCATGGACATCCAGGTCAGGGCTCTGGCTCAAGCTCTGGTCGCCTTCCCGGCACGGGCTGGCTCTTTCCTCCTCAGAGCACCGTGGGCTGGCTTTGGAGCCCTCCTCCAGGGGGATCTCCAGGCCTTTCCCTCCCCGCTGCCTTCCTGCACCGTGGAGCCCTTCAAAACGACCTCTCCACCAGGCTCTGCCGGGGGGATTTGTCCTCCGGGCTCTCCGTCCTCAGCTCAGGGCCTGGGGCAGGAAGGAAGAAGGACAGGGAGGGGATTTGCCTCCGGCCCAGAGGGAAGGCCAAGGACATCCCCCCAACTCTGGCCCCGGCAGGACAGCGGCAGCAGCGGGGTTGTCCTGCAGCCGGGGCCATGCTCAGCTGGGAGATACAGGACAAGACAGGGCAAAGGGGCACTGACTTCCTCCTCACCTGCCTGGGGTCCTGGGGCATCTTCCTCTTCCTTGCAGCCTCCTCCTCCATTCAGCCAAGGTTTGGGAAGGAGAAATCCTGGTGTGGGGGGAAAAACAAAGTGTGAGTGCATTGGCGTGGGGGTTCCTCCTGCCCAAGTCCATCTCTACATGTTACTGGGCGGCTTCTGGCCAAGAAAACCTCCCAAACCTCCGTCTACCCCAGGATTCCCCAAAGCCGGGGTGTGTGTCCCGTGTCCCCCCACTCCCCGCCGGGATCCGGCGATCGCCACGTGGCTCCAGGGACCCAACATCCCCCTGCCCATCGCCGGGGCTCTGCCGGCAACCCACACCGGGATCCCGGAAAAGCACTTCTCGGGGATCCCTGATATCCCCCAGGGGCATTTGCGGCTCAGCTTGGAGTCCTGCAGAATCCAAACATCCCCCCGCCCAAAAAAAAAAAATCCCAAAGTGCCCCAAGATATTTGGGCGAGCTCCCCCTCCCCGGTCACCTGCGGGATGCGGGGGGCGATGCTCCCGGGACGCGGGGGCTGCGAATACAGCGGGCGGTGGAATGCACGTGCGTTCTTTCTCCTCCTCCTCCTCCTCCTCCTCCTCCTCCTCCTCCTCCTCCTCCTTCTCCTCCTCCTCCTCCTCTCCCTCCTCTCCCTCCTCCTCTTTCTCCTCCCCTTTCTCCTCCCCCTCCTATTCCCCCTCCTCTTATTCCCGTTGGAGCTGGGGCAGGTCGGACGGCGCAGCGCTCGGCTCTTGGCCGCTCCCGCCCGCACTGGGCCCCCGCCGCAGCCGCCACGGC
Source organism: Chiroxiphia lanceolata (assembly GCF_009829145.1). NCBI lineage: Eukaryota > Metazoa > Chordata > Aves > Passeriformes > Pipridae > Chiroxiphia > Chiroxiphia lanceolata. The sequence continues at coordinate 113,376 of NW_022476525.1, forward strand.
CGGGACGGCGCGGGGGGACCCGGCCTGGGCACCCCCACCTCCCCTTTCCCCAAATTCCCGTCCCGGGGGCGCTGGGGTCGAGGGGGGACCCTGGGGGGCTCCGGGGGGAGCGCTGGGCGCTGCGGGTCTGGCTGGCAACTGATGAGTCATCAGCGCTGCGCGCTCGGATTGGCTGAGCACTGCTTTGGGGTGGGGCTGCAGGAAAGGGGGTTCTTTGCAGGGGAAGAGATTTGGAGCTGAAGGACTCCAAAGCTGAGCCGCAAATGCCCCTTGCGGGGATCGCGGGGGGTCCGCGGGAGGTGATTTGGTTTTGGGGGTGTCCCGGTGGCGGTTTCCCGGCAAAGCCCCGGCGGTGGGCGGGGGGATGCGGGTCCCCCCCGCGGTGGGGGTTGGTCTTGTAGTAAATGATCCAACTTGCCTAAAATTTTCGTCAGTGGCAGCAGTTGAGCGGGTTTCTTTTCACGGGCTCTTGTCGCTTTGATCTTTAAAGCACCCAAACTCTTTGAGTTTCTCTGGACTGGCTCTGATGAGCTTCCCTAAACAAAGGCCGAGGGAGCTGAAGATTGGACATCTGGGATCTGAAATTCCTGGTCCTTCAAGGACATGTTGGAGGAACCAGAAGGTCCAGAGGGGATTAACAAGATATTGCAGCCTGAGAGTTGGAGACTCTGTGTCTGAGGAGGAGTGCTAAGAGGACCAAAGAACGTGGACCAAATTAGCCAGTTAAGGATAGAATACTAATTAGAGTCTTAATTAATGAAGATAATTCATTAGTTCATGAATTGGGGTAAATTAGAATCAATGAACATTAATTTCTTTGTTTGTTAAATGTATAAATGTGTGAAAAGTCTGGAAAGGGACACGTGTGGCTGGAATGATTGGCTCCCTGTCTGTGGGCAGAACAAAGCAGTGCCTGGCTCACCAACACTTCCAGGGGGGTTGGAGGGTTCATTTCTTCCCAAGGATTTTCAGGGACAATTATTGGTGACCCAGGTGGGACAATGCTGTCGACCCTCCAGGGATTCTGGGACCCTGAGGACTCCAGCGAGCCCTGAAAATATTCTTCTGGGAGATCTCAGTCCCTGGATCTGGTGAGTTCAAAGCAAGATCCCTGGAATTTTATTCAGGCATTCCTGAGCGTATAAAAGGTATACCTAAGCATCCTAGAAATGGAGCTCTATAACAGAATAGAATAGAACTGGGTTGTAAAAGTGATGCTATAACTGTAAAAGGAGTGTGATATTTGGATTCTGAGAAGAAATGGCTATTGACTGAGTGAAAGGGGTGGGTTCCAGGCCCCAGGTGTGGTTGAGGGGGTGGGTTTCCAGGCCCCAGGTGTGGTTGAGGGGGTGGGTTCCAGGCCCAGGTGTGGTTGAGGGGGTGGGTTCCAGGCCCCAGGTGTGGTTGAGGGGGTGGGTTCCAGGCCCCACGTGTGCTTTGCCCACAGATCAGTCGCACACAGAGCTCTTGCCCGTAGAGCTGCTTTGGGGAGGGTTTGCTCAGGTGACTGTGTTTGTCAAACCCAGTGGTCAGTTGCTGCGAAAGTGAAGTGTTTGGGGAGTGTGTGTTACTGGGAGTGTGTGTTATAGTATTAGAATCCTGTCTGACTCAGGGACGCCCATAATGGATATAAAAAAGAAAAAATTCACTTGCTGTAAGAGTGTTAAATGCAGTAGTTTGTTCTTGTGTGAGTTTTAAGTATTTGGTGCACATTAAATATTTGAAGGAAGGTAAATTGCCACAGCAGCTGTTAAGCTGGGATTGTGTGTTCAGAGCATTCTTTAGTGTCAGCTTTAGTGTTTGCAAGGGTTGGATTTGTGTTAATTGTGCCGATATTCAATTGGTTCTGAGTGAATTAGAGATTCAGTTGTGGGTTATAATACAGTTTTTCAGTTCCTGTTGTTTTGTCCGAGAAAAGAGAAGTGAACTGAAATCTCTAGATTTGTTCTTTGAACTGAGCAATAGTCAGGGTTTGGGAAGGTGTGGTTTGATGCCAGGGAGCAGCGGCAGCTGGGGAGGTTCCTCCAGCTGCAGGGAAGGAGGCAGAATGGTCCCAGTGAGAGAGGAGCAGAAGAAAGGATTTGGGTTTGGAAAGCTCTGGAGGGTTTAGTCTGAGAGCAGGGATTGGAATGTGCGTGGGGAAGGGACAAACAGGAGCTGCCGCAGCCTGGACTCCCCCCAGGGCTGCTCCCAGTCACTCCTGGTCTCTCCCAGTATATCCCAGTTGCCCCCAGCTGCCCCCCCACCCCGAGCTGCCGTCGGACGCCGCCCCCCAAGATGCTGACGGGGGTCGGGGCTCCGTGCTGGGGTTCGTCTGCCTGGGCCTGCATGGAATGAAAGGGTCCAGGTGACACTGCAGGGTCTCCTGGAACCAAAGAACCCGGAGACATTTGGGAACCTCCTGCAATCAAGGGACAATTGGGACCCCGCAGGGCCTCCTGGAAAAAAGGGACCCTGAGACACTGTGGCAACTCATGGAATCCAGGGGCCTTTGTGACATGGGGGCCTCGTGGAACCAAAGGAAACCTGGAAACATTTTGGAAGTTGTGGAACCAAGGGACCCACTGTGACACTGCAGGGCCTCCTGGAATTAAAGGACACTGGGACACTGTGGCAGGATGTTCCCCCTGGAATGGGACCAAGACAATGCCCCTATTTGCAAATGTATCAGTGCTGAGCTGAAGGGGCCCAGGCCAGGCCAGGAGATGTTGGAAACCAGTCGGGTTCAACCCCAAATTAACATCCTGATGATGAGGCAACCCCTGGAGTCCAAGGACTGTCAGTCCATCACTTTATACTATAAAGTTCCAGTCCCCTTTCCCAGGAGCAGGTTCTTCAACATAACCCTTCTTGGGGTGTATGTTTGGAGATTCCCCCTTGGCTGGAGACCCCCCCAAGGTCACTTCTCGAGGCTGAAAGCAGAGATTTCCCCACAAGTGTTGATCTGGGGGTCACATCAATCTCTACTTAATAATTATTTTTTTTTGCCAGCTTTAGTATAATTTCTTCAACAATCTTATACTATACTACTGGTAGTTTTAGTGTTTATATTGTGTAGCAAATAATTCTGATTAAAATCTTTTGTCTTATCATCTACAATAATGAATAGTTCATTTTATATAAGTATATCTGATTTTCCATCCTTAAAAGCTGCAAGACAAAAGTTTCAATCGCAGCTCTGTAATTCCTTAAATTCCAACCATTGGCATAATCTGGCAGCCGCCACCAAAACCCCCCCAAAAAACCCACTTCCTGGGAACTGCTCAATATCCCCCCAAGGGACATTTGGGACTCAGCTCTGGAGTTCCCCAAGCTCCAAACCTTCACCCCCAAAACCTAAAATAAGACTCTTCCAAGATATCTGCGGTGAGCTCCCCATTTCCCCCTCCCCAGAGGTGTGAGGGGTTGTGGGGGAGCCCTTTGCTGGGGGGTTGGGCTGGACAGACTCCTGGGGCCAGAGAGTTGTCACCACCTTCTCCTGCCTGGGGGGACCTCGGCTCCTGGGGGCTCTTCTGCAGCCACAGAACTTGGAGGGACCCTCCTCTGGATGGGTCCTCCAGGTGTTCCAGGAGCTTTGGGCTCACCCTGGGAGAGACTGGGCTACACTGGGATCATCCTGAGATCATACTGGGAGAGACTGGGTTACACTGGGATCATCCTGAGATCATCCTGAGAGAGACTGAGCCCACACTGGGATCATATGGAGAGTGTCTGTAACCATACTAGGGGTGACTGGGACCATGCTGGGAGAGACTGGGATCACACTGGGACTATACTAGGGGCAACTGTGTTCAACTGGGATCACAGTGGGAGGAACGGGAAGCAACTGAAACCATGTTGGGGGCAATTGGGACCATACTGGGATCACACTGGGAGCAGCTAGGCCTATACTGGGGGACACCGGGATCATGCTGAGGGTGACTGCGATCATCGTAGACTCATACTGGGAGTGACAAGGAGCATCCTGGGGGCAATCAGGATTCTGTTGGGGACAACTGGGATATACTGGGAGCAACAGGGATCATATTGGCAGTGACCGAGACTATGCAAGTGGCAACTGGGTGAAACTGGCAACTGGGAGAAACAGGGAGCAGCTGGGACATGCTGGGGGCAACTGGGATCATACTGCGAGTGACTGGGATCATACTGGGATCATACTGGCAGTGGCTAGGAATATGCTGGGTGCAATTGGGACCCTGATGGGGGCAACTGGAATATACTGGGAGCCACTGGGATCATACTGGGAGTCACTGGGATCATACTGGGGGGCACTGGGAGGAACTGGGAGTAAAAGCATTGTAATGTAAACATACATAGGTATTCTTCCCAAGAACACCAAGGCAGTGGAAGGATTAAAAAAAGGTTTGATTCAGATGCAAGGAATACTTTTTTATGATGCAGCACATCAGACCTTTCAGGGGAAAAAGGCCATGCCCCACCTTCTCCAAGGGTTCTTGTACCTTCCCTCTATCCCCCCCCCTCCCCCGCCCCAGGAGGTCTTGTACATGTCTGCACACATGTCATCTTTCTGTATACCACAGAGAGAGAGAGCTGCTCACACCTTCCCTGCAACTTTCTCTGAAATGCAGGAGGGAAAAAAACCCATCTAACCCATTTCAAAAGGCATTTTGCAGTTTTTCTAAGCAAAACAAGTTCTAGATTTCCGTTACAAATTCTTGCGCGATTGCACCTACCCCTACAAGCATTATACTGGGAGTGACCGGGTTAATACTGGGAGTGACCGGGTTAATACTGGGAGCAAGTGGCCACACACTGTAGGCAACTGGGATCATACTGGGAGTGACTGGAAGCAACTGGGCTCATGCTGGAGTTGACTGGGATCATACTGGTGTTGACAGGAAGCAACTGGGACCATGTCAGGGGCAACTGGAATCACACTGGGAATGACCGGGATCGTACTGGAAGTGACTGGAACTATATTGGGAGGGGCTAGGATCACACTGGGATTACAGGGTGTGTGAACGGAACCTTATGGTGGGTTACTGGGACCTACAGGGCCAGTGCTGGGAACCAACTGGGGACAGATTGGGACCCAGCTGGGATCAACTGGAAGATACTGGAACCATGCTGGGAGGACTGGGACCACAACTGGGGCAAGTGAGATCATTCTGGGAGCAACTGGGCCCATAGTGGGGTCATACTGGGAGTGTCTGGGATGACTGGGACCACACTGGCAGCAAGTAGGATCAACTGGCAGTGACTGGGTCACTGGGGGCAACTTGGCATGCCTGGGCTCTGGGAAGTGCAGGAGGGGCAGGGCAACCCCCCTCCCACTGCTCTGCATTCCCAAAATCCTTGTTCCCAGTTCCCACTCTGGCCCTGACCAGCAGATCTGCTC